>NC_081769.1:8954609-9067109 GCF_963082965.1 Carassius carassius
CTTGGATTTAATAGATCTGAATTGAAAAATCACAATATAATAATCAAACTTTTATTAACAGTTACATAACAAAACATAAAATATTTTTAACAATAAATATAAATAATAATTATTCAAGTTTTATGTTCCATCAAATAAAATAGTTTTTTAAAAATTGTGCAAAAAAATCCACAATTTTGGAGATTTTGCAGAACAAATGCTACATATTGCAACTTTGGTGTCCTCTCGAATAGGGCTGTCACTTTTGTGAAAAAAAATCCTGTTCGATTTTTGAGACATAGGCAAAGTGTTCATTGAATCGTTAGTAAATTGCCTATATTTGGCGTTGATCCGTTTTTCAACGCCAAATATAGGCAAATCCACCGACAACTAAACAGGCATTAGGGCGAACATAAAGGTTGGTTGGTCCGATGGATTGTGCAGCTTTTGTGACAAGCGCTTTTTTATTGTGACAGCCCTTTGACATGCTTAATCTTTGATAGGCAGACGCGTGATAACAGCTCGACCGTGAGTAAAAACCTAAGCGCTTGTGCACGGATGGGAGGGGCGGGTGACATTCATTTTCGGTTTACGTTTTCGGCTGTTTTTTTTACTTCGGCCCGAAACCGATAATGCCATTTCGGCCGAAAATTTCCGGCGGCCGAAATTTCGGTGCACCCCTAATATATATATATATATATATATATATGTATGTATATATATGTATGTATATATATGTATGTATATATATATATGTATATATATATATGTATATATATATATGTATATATATGTATATATATGTATATATATGTATATATATATATATATATATATATTCAGTGCACACAGACTGAACAAATTAGAATACTTCAAAAGACCAATAAATAAAAACCTTTTAATGAATTGTTGGCCTTCTGGAAAGTATGTTTATTTACTGTATATGTACTGAATATGTACACCAAAAAATGCCAGGGACGATTTTTTTTTGTCCCCGTCCAACCCTGGTAATGAATTAATATAATAAACACTGAAATTTAAAGAATGTTTTATTAATTTATGAAATAACACATTCTTTATTTGATGATTGCACAAAACTGACTTGCATATATTCATTCATCTTTATTGTAAACTTAAATTGCAAATGCATGTTTGTGAAGTCATTGTAAAGTAGTTCTAATTTATATAGATAAGGATGATGTGTGGGATGTTTACAACTGGTGTTTGTAGCACTTGAAAAAATGGCAACACTATTTATGTGCAGAATTACTCATTGTGTGTTTTTAAATGCAACTTAGAGTTTTATGAGGCTCTTTTCATTTAAAAGTAATGTTTTCTTCTTTTAGACCAGCTAAGGCCATTTCTTGATGATTCAGCAAGCAGCTTTGTTGAGCGTCTGTTTGAAGCTCTTGAGGAAAGTAGAAACTCCCGTGGCAATAAAGGAGCAGGAGAGAAGAACCGCAAAAGAGAGCTGAAGGTATAGTTTTGTGAGCCTCCTAAATTTACAGTTTCTGAAGGGCTTTTCACATTTCAACTAGTCATTGTGGCATCTTGTTTCTCGTTTCACACTGCTTATAATTTACCTGGGGTTAACAATTAAATTTGGGTGGTATCATGTTTTTCACAGTGTACTCAGTGTACATCGCTAAATCCTGGATTCTTGTTTGCATGTATGCTGTGTCAGTGTCATTTATTGAAAGAACACAGCAGTAAATTGAGTCATTTTTTTCTGAAACTGAATAGGGGTGGGCAATATGACCAAAATCTTATTTCATGAAAGTTTTTTTTTTTTCACTTTAAGTTTTTGTGAAATCAACATTTTTATACGATTCTCATTATTCTTGTGACAATATCACAATTGCCACAAGACTTAGCCGTTTCACAATTGTGATATTGTGTTAAATATCACAAAAAAGGATAGTATCTTAAGTAAAAGTAAACAGTCTGAAATAAGAATAAATTACAAGCAAAAAAGACAAACAACACTGCATATTTCTTAGTGTATTTAATTAAATATAGATTTATCCCTGTTAAAGTTGCAAAATTGATTCAGTTTAGAACATTGAGAAATGATCTCTTTTTTTTGTTTTATTAACATTAATGTTAATCAGACATACCAAACATACCAAAATGTAAGATGCTTATTGTTTAAAACCACTTGTTTTTAAACTGTACCACTTAAATGCATTTAGATGACAAGCTTTTGTGACATCGCAGCATGGAAATGTCACATGAGTGTAACAGTGAGACAATAGTCCAAATTCATTTCCAGCTCAAAAGATTTGGTCTCATGTCTAAGAGTATATCACCCACACCTAAAACTGACACTTAATGTAAGGTAGAAGTCATGGTTAAATATTCTTTCTCTGACTGTATATCTTGCCTTTTCTTTTCTATTTTTCTGTATCTTTTTCTATTTAGGAAGTGTTTGGAGATGAGATGGAAGGAGTGAAGGATGGAGACAATGTGGAATCTGTGGTAAAGAAGAAGAGGGTGCCTCGCTTTGAGGAGGTGGAGGAACCACCTGTTTTACCTGGACCCCCTACAGAGAGTCCTGGCATGCTCACCAAAATGCAGGTAATGCACATACAGATACACCATCAGTAAAGGTCGACACTAGACACAGAGGTATTTGATGGCACATATACACTGTAATAAAATGTAAACCATTTAAAAAAAATGTAATGTAAGTGTGATCACTGTTATACTCAGAACATATAATGACTTGATTGAATAAAATGGATATTGCTCAGTGCAGCACAAGTAGTAAAGAATTTCTCATGTAATTTTTTTTATGTACTGCCAGCATCAGTCTTAAAGGAATAGTTAGTTCACCCAAAGATGAAAATTTGATGTTTATCTGCTTAACCCCATGTCATCAAGATGTAGGTGACTTTTTTTCTGTAGTACACAAAATGAGATTTTTAATTGAAACCGTTGCAGTCTGTCAGTCCTATGATGTAAGTAGATGGGAATCTTGGCTTTGAGAATCATAAAACGTATACAAACAGACGACACCTCACGCACAGGTGAAGAAGAAGAGGCGGACGTGCTCAGGACAGTTCAAAATAAGAGGCAAAAAACTATATAAATACTGTTCGGTTTCTTGCACATACTGATCGTTTTGTGTCTTTACACATCAGTGTGTCTTCACAAGCTGCAGGGTTTAATTTGGTTCCGTTTGTGTATGTTTAATGATACTCAAAGCCGTGATTCCCATTCATTTACATTATAGGACTGACAGACTGCAACTGTTTAAATTAAAAATCAGTTTTGTGTTCTACTAAAAAACTGTCACCTACATCCTGGATGCCCTGGGGGTAAACAGATAAAGATCAAATTTTCAATTTTGGGTGAACTATCCCTTTACTACTATCTGTGATTATTGTATTTTCAGATCAAGCAAATGATGGAAGCAGCCACCCGGCAGATAGAGGAGAGAAAGAAACAGCTAAGTCTTGTGACTCCTAGTCCTATTGTGCAGGTAAAAACAAATTCAATACCAAGAATTTGTTTTTTGATTGGCATTTAGTACTTTAAGGGAATTTTAAAAAATGGTGGCGTGCCATAGAATAAGAGCAGACTCTAGGATCATTGTGTAAAAAATAAATCTTTTTTTTTTTTTTTTTTAAATATTTATTGTAAACCTGGATTTAATGTCTAACATGTAAGACTATCAATTGTATTTTTATGAGAACAGTAATTTGACCACATTTTGTCATCTGTCGATTTTTTTTTTTTTTTTCTTCGTCGCTGAAATGGACCATCCGATCAGATTTGAGCTTAATCACATGCGTGGATCAGCTGCTGTTACACAGATTTTTTTCTTTGGTATCTGAGAACCATATTATCTTTGGTATTATTGGAAAAGACTAGGGATGGGTGTTTTCCGCAAATATCACATTCAAATATTTGAGCTCACAAAAAACAAATATTCGAATATTCGTTTATTTAAATTAAGTTTAATGAGACAGACGTTATTTTTCAGCAACATTTATTGTTTCCTTCATTTTGAACCTCACAATAACCACACAATAAGCTTGAACATTACACATCGTGTTTTGTAGCTGAAAATCTTTAACAATGCATGCAAAAACAAAAGTACAGATTAAAAGCAAAAAAAAAAAGTGAACAAAGAAAAAACGTAAAGCAGCCTGCAGCAATTAGGCTATTGTAGAACGTAGCCTATAGTCGTGGCCAAAGTTTTGAGAATTACATAAATATTGGAAATTGGAAAAGTTTCTGCTTAAGTTTTTATAATAGCAATTTGCATATACTCCAGAATGTTATGAAGAGTGATCAGATGAATTGCATAGTCCTTCTTTGCCATGAAAATGAACCTAATCCCAAAAAAACCTTTCCACTGCATTTCATTGCTGTCATTAAAGGACCTGCTGAGATCATTTCAGTAATCGTCTTGTTAACTCAGGTGAGAATGTTGACGAGCACAAGGCTGGAGATCATTATGTCAGGCTGATTGGGTTAGAAAAGCAGACTTGACATGTTAAAAGGAGGGTGATGCTTGAAATCGTTGTTCTTCCATTGTTAACCATGGTGACCTGCAAAGAAACGCGTGCTGCCATCATTGCGTTGCATAAAAAAGGCTTCACAGGCAAGGATATTGTGGCTACTAAGATTGCACCTAAATCAACAATTTATAGGATCATCAAGAACTTCAAGGAAAGAGGTTCAATTTTTGTAAAGAAGGCTTCAGGCCGTCCAAGAAAGTCCAGCAAGCGCCAGGATCGTCTCCTAAAGAGGATTCAGCTGCGGGATCGGAGTGCCACCAGTGCAGAGCTGGCTCAGGAATGGCAGCAGGCAGGTGTGAGCGCATCTGCACGCACAGTGAGGCGAAGACTTTTGGAAGATGGCCTGGTGTCAAGAAGGGCAGCAAAGAAGCCACTTCTCTCCAAAAAAACATCAGGGACAGATTGATCTTCTGCAGAAAGTATAGTGAATGGACTGCTGAGGACTGGGGCAAAGTCATATTCTCAGATGAAGCCCCTTTCCGATTGTTTGGGGCATCTGGAAAAAGGCTTGCCCGGAGAAGAAAAGGTGAGCGCTACCATCAGTCCTGTGTCATGCCAACAGTAAAGCATCCTGACACCATTCATGTGTGGGGTTGCTTCTCATCCAAGGGACTGGGCTCACTCACAATTCTGCCCAAAAACACAGCCATGAATAAAGAATGGTACCAAAACACCCACCAACAGCAACTTCTTCCAACAATCCAACAACAGATTGTTGAAGAACAATGCATTTTTCAGCACGATGGACTACCGTGCCATAAGGCAAAAGTGATAATTAAGTGGCTCGGGGACCAGAATGTTGAAATTTTGGGTCCATGGCCTGGAAACTCCCCAGATCTTAATCCCATTGAGAACTTGTGGTCAATCCTCAAGAGGCGGGTGGGCAAACAAAAACCCACTAATTCTGACAAACTCCAAGAAGTGATTATGAAAGAATGGGTTGCTATCAGTCAGGATTTGGCCCAGAAGTTGATTGAGAGCATGCCCAGTCGAATTGCAGAGGTCCTGAAAAAGAAGGGCCAACACTGCAAATACTGACTCTTTGCATAAATGTCATGTAATTGTCGATAAAAGCCTTTGAAACGTATGAAGTGCTTGTAATTATATTTCAGTACATCACAGAAACAACTGAAACAAAGATCTAAAAGCAGTTTAGCAGCAAACTTTTTGAAAACTAATATTTATGTAATTCTCAAAACTTTTGGCCACGACTGTACACTTAACTTTGAAACTTTTAAACTGTCAGCAAATCTTTTTTGCTTTTTTTTCTATTGTTTTACATGTTCTTAAGAAATACGGGCATGTAAACATGATCAGGGGAAAGTCGGCTCCTTAGTCTGTTAACAATAAGGCCGGCCGCGGAGAAAACACACTCTGATGGCACAGACGTTGTCGGGACTCACAAATAAGGGTGTGCTAAGCAAATAAGTTTTGTGAAGCGCTTCGTGTTTTCGTTTCACCACTGAATGGGATCCTCATCTGGTGGAATACATGGCTCCATTTATTCGTTGCTTGAGAGATGCCGCAACAATGTTCTTGAATTCGGTCACTTTCTGTGATTCTCCACGGCATATTTGAAGTACTGTAGAAGACCGCAGTTTTTAGTGGCCGTTCACATATCGCGTCTTTTGCGCGCTCAAGTTCGTTATTTCCAATGTAGGCACGCATTATGCACGCTCATAATGGAAGCGACGCGGTCGCGATGCGCACGCGGTGCGATGCGCCCATTTTTTTTCCAGGCGCGTCCGCACCCCACCGCATCGAGTTCATCGAACTTTTCAGAGAGCCGCAAGCGCACCGCAGGTCATGTGACAAGAACTAAACATTCGGCTTCATCCTTTCCCGTAACAACATTGAAAGCTCAGCCAAGATGAAGGAACAGCTGATCATAGCTTTATATGAATTGCCATTTTGAAATAAATTTTGAGCTACTGAAAGCGATTTTTTTTTGGGCTGCAAATCCATTTATCCTTTGCTGAAAGTTCCGCGTCTTCATGGAGAAAGCTTATTTGTTGCTTAGCAAAGGCAGATGCCTCAGGAGTGCTTCTGCCCAAGTGCTTTGGAAAGGAGAAAGTGGCGCGCCTAGCGTTTTCCATGTGTTTTTAGGTACGATATGTGAAAGGCCCCTTATTCATTCATTAATTATTTTTTTGCTTGCATACATCTTCAAATATGCCGTGGAGAATCACAGAAAGTGACCAAATTAGGTTTTGTGACACTTTTTTTTTTTGCGAAATTCGAATATTTTTATTTATCGAATAATTAGAACAGAACGAATATTCGAATGTTCGACTATCCGTTCACACCCCTAGAACAGACTTAATTTAATTTCTATTAATTCTCCACTGAATTATGTGATCTGGAGTGTCCATTTTCTTAATCATAGTAATTTGAGAAATTTACTTTTACATTTCAGGTATTGCACTTTCACCAGTAATCACAAATGGTATATTTTACCTCAGGGATAGGCAATTTCGGTCCTGGAGGGCCACTGTCTTGCAGAGTTTAGCTCCAACCTTAATTAAACACACCTGAACAAGGCAATCACTGTTTTCGGGATTACTAGATAGATACATGCAGGTGAGTTTTTATGAGGGCTGAAGCTAAACTCTGCAGGATAGTGGCCCTCCACCCCACCCCCTAGAAGTGGATCCAACCCCTGGGCCTGGATCTTTGTTCTACAGTGAGGGGCTTCTGACATTACATGCAAGATGAAATTAAAATGGCATCCAAACTTTTCTGAAGACAGTTGGTTTCCAACAGAAATACAGTGATATAAATAAAACACCCAGTTTAGATTTTGGAATGTGCAGTGTTCATGTCTTTGCCACAAATAGATTTTCCAAAAAGCCTTGACTTCGTTGAAGTCAGGTTTGATTATTGTGGCAGGCTGCCACAAATAAATCAATGTATAATAACCACTGGACCATTGTAGTGGTGTATAATCGTAATGTACACTTTAGCAAAGGGATAGGCAACTCCGGTCCTGGAGGGCCACTATCCTGCAGAGTTTAGCTTCAGCCCTCATAAAAACTCAGCTGCATGTATCTATCTAGTAATCCCGAAAACAGTGATTGCCTTGTTCAGGTGTGTTTAATTAAGGTTGGAGCTAAACTCTGCAGGACAGTGGCCCTCCAAGACCGAAGTTGCCTATCCCTGCTTAGCATGAGCTCTTGTTTATCACTTTCAGTTTAGTAATTTTATTTTCTTTAATTAGTCAGCAATTATACATTTTAAATTATTAATATAGTATAAATATTTCTTGGATTTACCACCCAATTAACAGGGTTTTTGTAGAGTTAAAAAAAAATGTTTTATACCTCACCTCATAGCCTAGATTGGTTCCCTCTCAGACAGACTCTAGTGCTCCACCACCCATCCTTCCAGCAGTGGGTGCGACCCAGTCCATCGCTCCCTCTCAGGCTGCTAACTTCATGAATGACGCTATAGAGAAAGCCCGCAAGGCAGCTGAGCTGCAGGCCAAAATCCAGTCCACACTGGCTATGAAACCTGGAATTCTGGGTGCTTTGGGAAACACAGGGCCACATAACCTGGTAGCCCTGGCTAACCTACACGCCATGGGCATTGCACCACCGTGAGTATTTTATACATCTAAAAATAACAATTCTTAGAACGAGCATGTAGACGTTCTTGGCAGCTCTGACGAGGAATATTGGGAACAATCATGTTTTCTAGTAATCATTGTTTTTTTATGTTTAGGATGAATGTATTGCAAAAAGAATTCATGTTAAAGGTTTTCTTATATTTGCTTACAGTAAAGTGGAACCACGTGAGGTCACAAAGCCAACACCCCTAATTTTGGATGAGCTTGGACGAACTGTTGATGCCAGTGGGAAAGAAGTTGAACTCACTCATCGTATGCCCACTCTAAAAGGTACCATGTGCTGCCACAGAAATATGAATCTCTCACTTTTCGTTATTACTAATGTTTTTGTTTTTTTTCTCTCTCTCTAGCCAACATCAGAGCAGTGAAAAGGGAACAGTTTCGGCAGCAGTTAAAGGAAAAGCCCAGTGATGACCTGGAATCCACGTCTTACTTTGACACACGTGTGTCCATCAACTCTGCACAGAGAGCCAAGAGAGGGTTTAGGTTCCATGAACAGGGACGCTTTGAAAAGATCGCACAGCGCATACGCACAAAGGTGACTAACATCATGCCTCTTTATTTTTTACTCTAAAATCAATAGATTAAAATGAAATATAGCAATAACAAGTGAGAAACAATATCTTCTGTTATCAGGCTCAGTTGGAGAAATTACAGATGGAGATTGCTCAGGCTGCCAAGAAGACTGGCATACAGGCCTCCACTAAACTGGCTCTTATTGCCCCCAAAAAGGAATTGGGAGAGGGGGAGATTCCTCACATAGAGTGGTGGGACTCCTACATTCTGCCTTCCCACATAGAATTGTAAGAGTCAACAGCTTTCAGCTTTTAAATGTCAATAGACAACTAAAAATCATGGAAGACCAATTGTATTAGAAATAAATATTTTTAAATGAAATGGCTGAGCCAAGTGTAAATCTGGCAGTCATGTCATTCATTTTGATAATTCATAACACAATTTAGTGAAATTGGTCTCATTACATTTCTTCTGTTCAGATCTGCACATATAAATTTTGATGAGGTGGAAATGCATGGAGTCACCAACCTAGTTGAACACCCAATTCAGATGGCCCCTCCAGGTATTGAGGAATAAATGCACACATCAAAACCTTCTACAAACATAAACTGGTTGGATTTTAAAAGATTTATCTAGCCTTTTCTGTTTCTATTTCCGTCTCTCTCTCTTTATCTTTTTGCTTTTTTCTAAGTGGATACAGATAAGCCAGTGACTCTGGGTGTGTATCTGACCAAGAAGGAGCAGAAGAAGTTGAGGAGACAAACTCGCAGAGAAGCCCAAAAAGAGTTGCAGGAAAAGGTCCGATTGGGTCTTATGCCGCCACCTGAACCTAAAGGTACATTACCAGCTAGGCACCGGTCACAAAGGAGGTTTAAAATGCTTTTACTGTTATCGTATCAGTTGAAGGTTTGGGCACACCTACTCATTCGTTATTACAGTTGTTTTTCAGCATTAGATAATTTACATCATAACTTAAAATGTTTATACACACACACACACACTCAGTTTAGGAGCTTGATTATAGCTTTGTGTTCTAACTATCTTATGTTCCTGTTTGTGTGCAGTGCGAATTTCCAATTTGATGAGGGTTTTGGGCACGGAAGCTGTGCAGGACCCCACTAAAGTGGAAGCTCATGTTAGAGCACAAATGGCAAAGAGGCAGAAGTGAGTAATTTCCAATGTTCTAGTTCTTTAGTTAATTTATTTATAATGCACATTTAAAACTAAGTGCTGTACAACAATGATCAAAGATAAAAATACATTTACACAACTTCAGTTTGCAATGTCTACAGAAAACAAGTGAATTTTCAAAAGATTAAAAAAAACGATAAAGATGGAGCAGCTCTTAGGGGAGCTGAATGGTGAACTGGCTTCCAGGCCGGAAACAGCATGCTGGATTCACAACTAGCCTGCAGGTGTAATTTCCAGCTGAAGGAGATCCCAGCCCATCTGCCACGTTTCCTCCTACATTTCCTTTGTGTTGGTTCGAGAGGCCAACGGCATATACAGCCCCATATATCTGATAGCATGGATGTGCACGGTTCAAAATTAAACTGTTGCATCATCTTTGCTGCTTGCCAGAAATGAGGTACGAATATCCAGCAATGTTTGATGATCATAGGTCAGCAGTACATTACAATTTGGAGACTGGAAGATGAACAATACAAACAGAAACCGATAGAGCAACAGACGGCAAGCCCTCACCGGTGCCATCTTAGGAGTTTTCGCACCATGTAGTTCAAAGAACTCCGTTCTAGGAACTAGCCAGCATGGTGGTTCCTAGAGTACCAATTTCACTCTTGGGATGTTTTCCTGGTTGCATTTGCACCAGCAGCATGAAGATGGGAGATGGAATGTGAACGCAAAATGTACGTGATTGAAAGGGCACGAAAATCGGACTAAATCTCATATGAAAACTTGCTGCGTTGCATATCTTGGAGACAGGTTCTTTACAGAACACAACGCTGCAGACAACAGGTAGCCAAATGGCTGTTTTCCATGTTAGTGGATTAAATATTTTTACGCAGCTTTTTAAAAATGCCGGGTAGCTGGAGTTTCATTTGCTTTTGGCCAGTAAGTGTACACTTACATTACTGATAGATCCTTTAGAACGGTTTTAGACCCTACTCTGAAGTAGGAGCTAATTTATTTACCCCAGAAACAGAATTCCTAGAATTTATGTTCCTAGTTTCTACACTAGTGTGTGTATGTATTGATAGTGCTGTGTATCGTCACAGAGATTTGACAATACGAGTATCAATACAGGTGGCCCTGTATCGATACTTTGACTTGTGCAGCAGTGGACCGCACTTAATTTGAATACAAGAAGAATGTTTAAAATGGAGTAGAAAAGTGTGAGGTTTCTAAAAAATAATGAAGCAGCAACTAGGTTTAACCTGACCGCAGAGGAACACAACTGGGTTGCCTGTTATAAAGAGACGTAATTCCTGAAACAGAGTTTCCCACTTGCGCAATATGGAAATATCCGCTGAGTGTGCTACTTATCTCTGGTAACCATGTGCACGTGCTCTCTCTCTCTTTCTTTCCACTGTGGATAAACCCTCTAGCTTTCTGAAAACACCAGTTATGCCGCGTTTCCACCGAAATTACCCAGAACATTTGTACCAGGAATTTTTAATCCCCCAGACCTTTTGCTTTCTGCGCTTCCACCGCGGTCTAAAGTACCAGGAAGATTAGGCAAGTAGACTGGTGACGCAGATCTGCGCCCATTTCTCAATACAAAGTATGCTGATTTTGCACTTGCATCCTCGGTAGTTCAGACTTTGCACATTCGACTCGGGAGTGTGAGGTCCACGATGACTCAAATCCGGTAAATATGCAAAAAGCAGCGTGCTTGATAACATCAGTCAGCTTGCCTTGACTACTGCAATTTTCCTTCCTTTTACAATAAAACGAAATAGGATATCAAATACCACTGCCTCCTTTAGTTTTCATTTGAACATAATAGCAGCAGAAATGTACTTAGTTCAGGCTAATGTGTATATACCGTAATTCCTCAAATAGGCCGGGGGGAAATTTGTGCAGCAGAGCCAGATTACGAATGTACAACCCCACTGCCAGAGCGTTTCTCGTTCTCGGGTCAAGAACCGGTTGCATCGGTTTTCGGATCACCAGTACACTGAACCGAGAACCGTTTCTGTCTGACGCGTCCGATTCGAGAACCGAGGAGCTGATGATAACTGCGCATGTGTGATTCAGCGTGAAGCAGACTGACACTGCTGACACAGAGCGCGTCTGAACCGAACGGATTCTTTTGGTGATTGATTCTGAACTGATTCTGTGCTAATGTTATGATCTCTGTCCACTGGAACACTATCGCTTTTAATTTAAAATGGGCTATTTAAAACAATTACTTATCAAACAGATAGAATTAGAAATAAAGGCCTGCCTCTAATAAAAGCCTGTTACCTTCTGCAGTTCAGGTAAATAAAGGCCCCGGCTTTTATTTGAGGAATTACGGTATATATATATATATATATATATACAGTCATTTACAATGAAACGAAATATTGTATCAATTTGCCTTTATTTTCATTTTAACATATAGATAAATTGAATACAGACCAAAGTTTACCTGTTAGATTTACCCAAAATGAATTACATTTTATGTTTAACCACTGAAGAGACATCAGAGCCAGCGGCACATATCAGAAGGTCTAGCCTAGGTGAGGCTGCTCTCAGTGGATACATGATCACTGAGCTCCCGCTGATCGCGTGGAGCTCACGTCTCCAAAATCGGTGAAACAATAGGCGCTGTCTTTATAAATAAACCACAGATTTGAGTTTTAAACCACTACATTCTCGCCTGAAATACTTGTAAAATTACATTTCTTAACACAGTAACAGTAATATTTTGAAAATGATCTGAATAAATGGTGGCTGAAATCAAAATGCCGCGTGAACTCAACCAATCAGCATTTTTAGCTCCCAAGTCCCGCCCCCGAAAGTTCCGGAACTTTGAAAAAGTACTACCTCACCAGCAGGGACTTTCTGAGGTAGTGTTAATTTCGTCACCTATTTTTAATTTAGTCTTATTCTTGTGCCAAATTTATTCATTCACATATCTTTTTTTTTTTTTTAGTAAAGGTTTAGTCGACTAAAAGTCTTTTTTCATTTTAGTCTAGTTTAGTCAAAAAAAATTGTCTCCGAAAAACAGACTTAAGTTACAAAGGTTTTTAAATCGGTTTTGGTTGCCTTGTGTCTCATGTTTCTGTTCAAATCAGAAATAAAATAAATACACTGAAAAACTGAAAATAATAGGCCTACTTTACTGTGGGCCTAAAATACAACCTATTTACAGTCTAGGTTGATCTCTTGGTAAATAACAATTAAGATTTAAAAAGGGTTTAACAAGGCTCAACAATTAACAGTTCTGCTGTTGTTACTACAGCTGCTGAAACTTCCACTTTAGGAATGAATTAAACAATCAAGTTCAAAGGCAAGATTTGCAACAGAAAGCAAAATCCAAACCACTGAGGGTTATTTAAAGTAAAAGTTAAAAAAAAACTTTAACCAGGGCAGTATTGCAGTTATCTCTCTAGACTTTTAAGTTTTATATAAGCACTTCTTTCTAATGTAACACTTGATCTGTTGCGGCGGCCACTTGAAAGGTCTCCAGTTAAACTAAAGACCCGCTCTGCAAACGCTTTGGAAGCTGGCATTGCCAGAAGGTCTAATGCCAGGGGTTTCAGCAGTGGATACATGGTGGAGCTTTGAGAAGACCAGAAATCCATGCCAGATTCTTCTGGGTTTGCATGGGACAGGGATTCTTTGAATTTTTGGACCACTTGTCTGATGGAGGCCTTGGAGGTCTCTGCCGTCATTATCATTGTCAATCAGGGTCTCTGCTGACACACTAGTGTCAACAAAACAAGCAGCTACAGCAAGGGGGACATGTTGGCGACAAGCTGAAGGGTATAGACCACACATGGGGTCCTCTCCAAGGGTCCATATCTGATCAGTTATTTCCATTAAATCCTACAATAACTATGAATCTATACAATAGCACTTTATCACTACAAATTAATGAAACATTTTTTCAGATTCTTTTTAGATTCAATATTAAATATCTATTACAGTGAACAAGCCCTCTATAATTAGGGATGGGCGTTTTCCGCAAATATCACATTCATATATTTGAGCTAAATAAATAAATAAATAAATATTCGAATATTCGTTTATTTAAATTAAGTTTAATGAGACAGACGTTATTTTTCAGCAACATTTATTGTTTCCGTCATTTTAAACAAGCTTACACACAATAAGCTTGAACATTACACATTGTGTTTTGTAGCTGAAAACCTTTAACAATGCGTGCAAACAAACAAAATAAAAAAATAAAAAAGTGAACAAAGAAAAACCGTAAAGCAGCCTGAAGCAATTAGGCTTCACTTAACTTTTAAACTGTCAGAAAATCTTTTTTGCTTTTTTTTTTCTGTTGTTTTACACATTCTTGTTAAGAAATACGGGCATGTAAACATGATCGGGGGAAAGACGGCTCCTTAGTCTGTTAACAATAAGGCCGGCCGCGGAGAAAACACGCTCTGATGGCACAGACGTTGTCGGGACTCACAATAACGGTGTGCTAAGCGAATATGTTTTGTGAAGCGCTTCATGTTTTCATTTCACCACTGAATGGGATCCTCATCTGGTGGAATACATTGCTCCAGCAAGAACTGTTCCCACTCGTCTCGGCTGGACTCTCTGTAATCATCGCTGAAGAACTGGCTCAGCCTTTTCCGGCGAGTGGGCATTACATCCTCTTCATCGTTGGTGACGCACCACTCGCATCAAGGAAAATGTTCTGATAATGTTCAAAAAAGTTTTTTTTCTTACTTCTCTCATGTTTTCATCAAGAAACCTGAGATGTTTGTGCCGAGGGTCTAGGGCAGACGCGAGAAGAGGAGTTTACACTGCATTCTCCAAGTTAGCAGTGTTTATTCGTTGCTTGAGAGATGCCGCAACAATGTTCTTGAATTTGGTCACTTTCTGTGATTCTCCACGGCATATTTGAAGTACTGTAGAAGACCGCAGTTCTTAGGGGCCATTCACATATCGCGTCTTTTGCGCGCTCAAGTTTGTTATTTCCAATGTAGGCGCCCGGTATGCGCGCTCATAATGAAAGCGACGCGGTAGCGGTGCGACGCGCCCGTTTTTTCCAGGCGCGTCCGCACCGCAACGAGGTAAAAACATCTCAACTTTTCAGAATGCCGCAAGTGCACCGCAGGTCTTGTGACAAGAACTAAACATTCAGCTTCATCCTTTCCCGTAACAACGTTGAAAGCTCAGCCAAGATCAAGGAACAGCTGATCATAGCTGTATATGAATTGAAATAAATTTAGTAGCAGAGCTACTGAAAGCGATTTTTTTGTGCTGCAAATCAATTTGTCCTTTGCTGAAATTTCCGCGTCTTCATGGAGAGAGCGCGTCATTGTTCCTAAGCAACGGCAGACGCCTCAGGAGTGCCTCTGCCCGAGCACTTTGGACAGAAATAAAATAAAACTTTTTTAAATAGCCAACTAAGAGTGTTTATTACAAATAAATGTTAATGAACAAAACATGCATTTACAGCACCCCCACTTTCCGTGCCCGTGATCTAAAGACCCACACATGCATGTGGCAAAATAAGTAAGTTAACATAAAATATATATAACCGTCTTAATGTGCCAAAACACCATAGCTAACTGGTTGATTTACAGCGTAGATGCCTATAATCAGCATTAGCTTATGAGATGTTAATTTAAGTTAATTTACCTGAATGTGTGGGTGGTTAGACTTTAGATGTCGTTTAAGGTTGGTGGTGTTTTTCCCCGAAATTCTTTGTCCGCAGTGTTTCCCGTCAGTTATGATGATACATTCTGACTTTATGTCAGTATCATTGTATCTAAAATGCGACCAAATATTGAGCCTCTTCCTTCAACCTAGCATGTTGTCGTCACTCATGTTCGCTTCGGGTGTTGCGTGTTCAGAAGTTTCGTGTTGCAGTATGAGACCTGTAAATTGAGCAACCACACGAAGCCGCAAACTCGTAACAGCTGTTGAAAACGCTGAGACGATTGTAGACGAAAATGAAGAGCGATTTTAATTTATTTTTTTTATTTTATACAAAACATTTTCGTCTTTTCTTTTTTTTTGTCAACAATAATGCGTTAATTTATTCTTAGTCAGCTTTTTTGGACAGTGGTGCAGTCTTGTCATCGTCTCGTCTTAGTCATGAAAAAAAAAAGGTAGTTGACGAACATATTTCGTCTCATCTCGTCTGAAGAAATTAACACTATTCTGAGGGGCCTTTTTTTACCTGGAACTTCATTTGGAAACACACAGAGTACCAGTCCAAAGTCCCTAGTTCCTGGGTAAAGTTCCTGCGGTGGAAACCTGGCTTTAGATTGCAGCTTAGCAATCTCCACTTCAATATTCTTTACTCAGTTGGGCTGCATGATAAATTGCTTGCGATATTTAATGCGCATCTTGTCAGTAAAGCCGGTTCTGTAATTAGTGGTAAATATCCATCACATGCATGCTTTCACATGTAGCAGCATTAACTACACAGAGCCGTTGTTCCCTGACAAGCTGTGCAAAACTACAATCATATGTGCATGTTTTGCACAGCTTGTCAGTGAACAATGGCTCTGTATACTTAATGCTGCTCCATATATGTGACGTGGTGCTCCATCATGCTGGAAGATGCACGGATCATCACCAATTTGCTCATGGATAGTTGGAAGACGTCACTTCTTCGGGACGTTTTGATACCATTCTTTATTCCTGGCAGTGTTTTTGGGCAGAATTATGAGAGAGCCTCGAAAAGCAACCCCACTAATGGATGGTCTCAGGATGCTTCAATGTTGGCACAACAAGGGACCCATGGGAACGTTCACTTTTTCTTCTCCTAACAATTGATTTTAGATCAGAAGGGAGCTTCAGAGAAAATAATTTCACCAGTCTCCTGCTGTCCAATCCTTTTACTACTTGCAGAATTTCAGTCTGTCCTTGATGTTTTTCTTGGAGATAAGTGGCTTCTTTGCTGCTCTTCTTGACACCAAGCCGTTGTCCAAAATGTTTTGCCTCACAGTGCGCAGATGCTCTCACACCAACCTGCTTACATTCCTGAGCAAGCTCTGCACTGGTAGTGACTTGATTCCTGGCATTTGCTGGACACTCTGAGACGTCCTGAAGACCGCAAAACAAAATTTGTCACTGCCAAAACTTTTGGCCATGACTGTATGTCACATTTTGTTTTTATACTCAGAAATAATGTACAATACTGGTGAATACAATTAGTTGTTTATAAACATGAAAACGTGCATTCCACTTCCCCTCATTTCACGACAAATTATTTAGATTTAAAGCTGTTAAGAACAGTAATAAAATAAATATTAAAATAAAATGTTTTATAGTAGCATACATTATCAATAACATTATAAATGACAAGCCTTAACAAATTTAAAGGAAAATTTAAACTATGGACCAGTGAACTTGTGCTTATTTACCTCGTTTCATATACTGTTATTCAGCATGAATCCAAATATGTGTTTCATTTGTTTGATGTTAACTGCAAAATGTAAGATGCTTTTCATTTCAGACTATTAAAGTGACTCATTTAGGAAAAAGGAGTATCCCTTTCAAAGAATATTTTATTTGTTTGCTTGAATGTATTGTTGTGTTTTTAGAGCCCATGAGGAGGCAAATGCAGCACGCAAACTTACAGCAGAACAAAGGAAAGAGAAGAAGGTGAAGAAACTTAAGGAGGATTTGAGTCATGGGGTTCACATTGCTGTTTACAGGTACAAAACATGACAAATCCACTCAAATCTTACATTAAAATACTATGTACATTAAAGTACTGACACACTGAGTAAATCACAGATTAAACAGTCTTGTTAGACACAATGTATATGTAGTCATCAGGGAATTATGCAGTAACCAAAAATGTCAAACAACCAAAATCTTGTACTCTAGCTTCAGAGTACCCACTAGGTTTTAACTCTTGCTTACTCGCAACTTTGGGTGTAATTTCAACCAACTTTGTGTGGTGTATTGTGGCAGTATTAATGGAGTATGCATGTTGGAAATTAGTTGGTCTTTTGTTTTTTTTAATTGAATGGTCTGCATTTTTTTTTTTTTTTTCAGTGCTAAGTTGTTCTCCCCTAGTGAAAAATATACTAAAATGTATTTGAAATGCATTTATTTTGTGCTTAGTATACTATAAATATGCTTACATGTTTATGTGCTTAATAAAAATAACCTGCAATTGTATTTTAAAGTCTGCTAAATTTGAACTAATTTTGTGCTAAGTGAACTTTAATTGTGCAGAAGTAGTGCTGAGGTCCAACTGAAGGTATAGTTAAGTATATTTGGTTGTGCTAAGTGGAACTATTGTGACTGTACTTTAGGTACACTTTAAAATGTCATGAAACCCTACTGTTTAAGCTCTGGTCTTTCACACCTTAAGGCCCCAGTTACTTCAAGCGGAATCGAAGAATGAACTGATGTGACATCATTTCCAACAAAATCAGGCCGAAACTGTTTTTGATTTCATTTCGTCAGTTCGAAATGGCTCACTGAAGCGAACTTTCTGGTATAGATTTGTCTCCTAAACACCTTTGAGCTTCCATGGTGGTTACGCAATTGGTGGGTTGCTACTAAACCTCCACCTTCTTTGACGTGCAATTTATTTATTTTAATTTTATTTTTCTCTCTCGTTCGTTCCTCATTCTGCGGATGTCCTACAGGAGAGCAACATCTCCTGATTACACTGGAGTGTAGAATAGCTGAGCTGCACAAATATATCCACACCGGTAGGCTACTATCGCTCGAGAAGAGACTTTAAAGATTCAGAGAAAATATTTATTTCCTAGAAATAAATTGCAACGAAGCTTGGTGTCGATGACCAGGAGTTATGCAAAATGGATGCAGGGAAACATTTGAGACAAGTTTTCTGAAGCCATAAAAGGAAAGAGTAAAGCTATAACAAGTACCAAATACATGTTTCAATTAAATATTACGCCATACTGCTGCTGTTCTTTAAATAACCAAATTTAAAGGGTATACAATAAATGGAATGCCAAACGAATATACAATAATAAACCTTTGTTTTAATCCTAAAGTAAATCATGACACCACATAAAATATTATGTGTAACAATTTATCCAGTTTAATAAAATAAATGAACACTAATAAAATAAAGTAACAAACTGACTACGTTTTTTTTTTTTTTTCCCACATCATGCCAGAGAGAGACATTCACACTTCCGATAAAGGACTGATTATGGAATGGTTCTTTTTGTATTGCAAACATGATACTTGACTTTGAACTGCTGCTTATCATTATTCATTTGCCTATAATATTCTGATCATTGTGGCCCGTCTCACACCTACACTTCATTTCATTGTAGTTTTGTTCAGGGTATAGGTGCGATACGTTTACTTTAATTTACGACATGTTTACTAGGGTCTCTCCACGTTCAATTACGTTTTTTTCCCCCTCATTTCATTTGTTAACTTTTAATAGCATTGTTCTTACTGATTGCACAATTTGTTTACTCAAGTAGTTTATCTGTTTTGCCTTCAGAATACGAAATCTGCATAATCCAGCCAAGAAGTTTAAGGTGGAGGCCAATGCAAACCAATTGTACCTCACTGGCACTGTGGTTCTTCACAGAGACGTCAACATTGTAGTAGTGGAGGGAGGTGTGTGAAAGTGATTAGAGAATCTCTATAGATGATTCTCTTCACATATGGTTATTATTATTATTCTCAGGATTTTTATTCATCTATTAATTGACTTCTTACTCTCTGAAGGCCCCAAAGCACAGAAGAAATTTAAACGACTGATGCTAAATAGAATCAAATGGGATGAGCCGAATTCCAAGAGAGATGGTAAGGGAATTTAAGAGTGATAGAAGATCTTTTTTAAGCTATGATTTATAGCTGACATTTGATATTCCGTGTTTCTTTTAGTGCCTCAAGATTCAGATGATGAGAGTTCCAGAAAGAATAATAAATGCACATTGGTTTGGGAGGTAAATGCATGCCAGATATATTCTTATGTATACCAATGAAACTTTTACCAAAAATGTTGTAGTTTGTCTTCATGGCTCACCATTGTGATACAACTATTTTATTTTTGTGACCTTTGCATGGTTTTTACTGATATGCAAGTACACACTAAGTAATATATGAGATTTTCTCCCTTTTTCTTATGTTTCTTTTTAGAGGCTTTGTGTTCTTAAATACATACTTTTTTTCTCTCTCTCAGGGTACAGCCAAGGAACGTAGTTATGGGGAGGTAAAGTTTAAACAGTGTCCAACAGAAAGTATGGCTAGGGAACATTTTAAGAAGCATGGCACTGAGCACTACTGGGACTTGGCTCTGAGTCAGAGTGTTCTGGAGACAACCGATGACTGAGAAACCGACAAAGCTCAATCGATACAGAACAAAGAAACCATGGAGCCTTTGGCATGTGCACCTTGCACGTTTTTTTTTTTTTATCCTTTTTATAATTTTTTTAATCTTTTTTTTTTTGTTTTTGTTTTTTGAGAGTGTGAAGGAAATGGAATTAGACTGTCAGAGAGAAACCGGTATATGTAAATATAGTTTGAGTGTGTAAGAGAAGGATTGTTTTCGTACCTGCAATACAAGTGTGCAAGGCTTAAAAACAAGAGCTGGTGTAATGAATAGGATATTAACCCTTATGTGTACTGCAGAACTTTACCATGCTGGAAGCTTGAATAAGAGTGGACTCTGGTTTTGTATCTCTTGTAACAGTTTTGTAATGTAGGCTGTGCGGTCTTTGATCTTGTCTTATTTCTACTTTGGATTAATCTTGTTTGAGTCTTGCATCTTGTGCTCTCTACATTTTAATGCAGTCTTTTCAGTAAATGAGCTTCACTCCAGAAACGTAACTAAAAAGTTAATTGACACTGTAGTTTGTTACTGAATGCACAAACAAGAGCATTGTTTACTGTATGATAGAAAAAATGGTGATTCTAGTATGGCTAAAATAAAGAATGCTTGGTAAAATTTATTGCTTGGTTGCTTGGTACTCTGTCCCATACTAGAATATAAAGAAAGGAGTTATTAGAATATAAAGAAAGGAGAAAGGAAATATCTTGCTTGCTTGTTGATACAGGCTTGGTTCATTTTATAATACAGTATATTTTATGATTTTAAGTCCTCCAGTCAAATTCAGTGGTGGTATAATGATATTTGAACCATGCATTATTTGTGGAGATGATTCAAAACTGATTCCTAATTTTGTTCTTGTAGTGCCCACATGACCACACGTTTTTATATATCTCCCTAATTAAACCTATCCATTTCAACTTCTCAGTTAAGACTTTAAAACTCAAAGGGGACAAGGGAAGTATCCGTTGGCACCCTTGACTCCTTGATTTTGTCTAAGGGAGCAGGTATACCAATATGTATTCCTCAAGCTGCTCTAGCTATTAAAATGCAGATGGCTTGTAACAGCAGATGCCAGTTAACCTTAGTTAAGATGTTTTCTTACATAGCCATAGTTAAACGTTATCATAGGAAAATATATTGGTGCTTACAATAGACTGTAAATTTATTAATAAGCGCCATAGCAGATTCCAAGTGATCAAGGGTATTCCAGTTACCTGGGTTCCACCAGTTGTGGGCACTTACTCAATGTAAGCAAATGCTTACATCCAAATCCACAAGGAAGTTACTGAGAGAAAGGCATACAACTTGGAAGCTGTACACAAAGTCCATAACCTAAAATGGGTGTGTTCTACCGAAACATCCAAAATGTTTGTTGTGGCTACTCCAGAGCTAGTGTTGGAAAATGGTGGTTGAGAAGAGCCTGATTCCAGTCATACATTTTACAGTAGTCTAAACAATTTTAATTCAGAATCATCAAAATAATATGAGATCATGGGGGTATCCCAGAAAGCAGCTTCTGTGACATACCAGGGCAAGTTTATGGAAAACCTTTGAGTCCAAAAGGGAAATAACTTTCAGGGTATTTAAGTAGCCATAGAAACTTATGCTTTCAGCATAACCTGATCTGGACCAGGTTGTGTGTTCATGTGAACATATTCTGGGTTAACCCACCTTCTCTGTTTGGCCACTCAAACTACAGGTTAAAAAACAAATGCTTAAGGGACTGTATTAACAAAACATTTATCTTACCATTAAGAGTTCTCCTAAATGGCAGTAAAAGTTTTCTCCCATTCATAAAGCATCTGAGACCAACTTTTACGAAGGAACAGAGGGAAGTCTAGTTTGGGATTGAACTTGTTGCTATGGATGATGTCAGCATACTCATTAACTATGTACACAGTGATGGGTTGATAGTCTCTGTCAGAGATTTATGTTCCCACATTCAAATAAAGATTTTAAAATGAGGGACATGTGTCAATATTTAAACAAGTAAATGTTCAGCTTTTTGTCAGCCTCCTACATGTATGCTTCTCAAAAACAATTAGTGGATATGCATATAAACAGAATTTTAATTAATTGAGTAAAACAATCATGGCTGATAGAAATACAAATGTAAAAAAATGGACATAAGAAAAGCTGTTACTTCTTGCTCAGCTAGTGAGTGAAAGCAATATATACAAATATAATCAAAGGAAATTTTGGAATTAGGGTAACCTCCAAAACCAAAGGTCATACCTTTTTAAAAGGTCATTATCATCAAATGTTTCTAAACTGTTGATGTTCAGAGGCAGATTGCCAGCAACGCCCATTTTAGGAATAGTTTGTGGCTTGGTCCTCTTCATTACTCCTAACCTTTCACAGAAATAGGACTCTGAAACTAAAACTCTGTGAATTACTCCTAAATTTAGGATTTACACGCCCATTATTTTGAAATTTTTCTCTTAAATCTGCGAGTTATGAGCTATATCCTTAAGATGTTTTGTGAATACGGGCCCTGGACAACTACACTAGCCCTCACCCCGTAAGAAAACAATGGATATTTAAGTCTGTGCATCTCCCAAACAGTTTTTCGAGGCAGTTGTAGCCACTAGTTCTACTAAGTGTCTTCATGGTAAAAACAAGACATTTGCAACAGGATGGCAAATTCAGTGAGTCACCATGGAAATGGACACTAATAAGTATCTTTTTTTTTCTTTCATTTAAAGGGGTCATATGATGTTTCTAAAAGAACATTAGCTATTTTGTGTATTTGGTATAACGAAATGCGTTTATGCGATTTGATTTAAAAAAAAAAAAAAAACATTTTCTACATACTGTTAATTATTGATTCTCCTCTTTGCCCCGCCTTTTGTGAAACATGTTGATTTTTACAAAGCTCATCATTCTGAAAAGTTAAGTATGCTCTGATTGGCCAGCTATCCAGTGCATTGTGATTAGCCGAATACCTCAAGCGTGTAATGGAAAGGTCATGCCCCTTACTAAACTGTGATTCCATGTGTCCTGGATCACGGAGACAAAAACATTAAACCAATTATAAAAAAGGAAGTTGTTGCATCTGGACATAATTGCGGATTATAATGACAATACCAGCGGTTCTCAAATCCAGTCTTTGCGCCCCCCAGCTCAGCATATTTTTTTGATGTCTCTCTGTTTACACACCTGATTTAGATAATCAGCTCATTAGGAGAGAGCTCTGTGCATGAACTCTGTTCCAATTTACATGGTCCCTACGCAGTGTTAATTGATCCCTACTGCCTGAGCAGTGGAAATCTGTTGAAGTTTATTTCACTTTGTCAAGTCAAGTCACCTTTATTTATATAGCGCTTTACACAAAATACATTGCGTCAAAGCAACTGAACAACATTCATTAGGAAAACAGTGTGTCAATAATGCAAAATGATAGTTAAAGGCAGTTCATCATTAAATTCAGTGATGTCATCTCTGTTCAGTTAAATAGTGTCTGTGCATTTATTTGCAATCAAGTCAACGATATCGCTGTAGATGAAGATGACCCCAACTAAGCAAGCCAGAGGCGACAGCGGCAAGGAACCGAAACTCCATCGGTGGCAGAATGGAGAAAAAAACCTTGGGAGAAACCAGGCTCAGTTGGGCGGCCAGTTCTCCTCTGACCAGACGAAACCAGTAGTTCAGTTCCAGGCTGCAGCAAAATCAGATTGTGCAGAAGAATCATCTGTTTCCTGTGGTCTTGTCCTGGTGGTCGTCTGAGACAAGGTCTTTTACAGGGGATCTGTATCTGGGGCTCTAGTTGTCCTGGTCTCCGCTGTCTTTCAGGGATGTAGAGGTCCTTTCTAGGTGCTGATCCACCATCTGGTCTGGATACGTACTGGATCCGGGTGACTGCAGTGACCCTCTGATCTGGATACAGACTGGATCTGGTGGCTACGGTGACCTCGGAATAAGAGAGAAACAGACAAATATGAGCGTAGATGCCATTTTTCTAATGATGTAGCAAGTACATAGGGTATTATGGGAAGTGTTTCCGGTTTACCTAATTAATGCAGCCTAAAAATTCTTTAATGGATTCGGATATTAAAAGCATATTAGTATGTTATGTGTAAGCCAGGTTAAAGAGATGGGTCTTTAATCTAGATTTAAACTGCAAGAGTGTGTCTGCCTCCCGAACAATGTTAGGTAGGTTATTCCAGAGTTTAGGCGCCAAATAGGAAAAGGATCTGCCGCCCGCAGTTGATTTTGATATTCTAGGTATTATCAAATTGCCTGAGTTTTGAGAACGTAGCAGACGTAGAGGATTATAATGTAAAAG
This sequence comes from Carassius carassius, assembly GCF_963082965.1. Taxonomy (NCBI): domain Eukaryota; kingdom Metazoa; phylum Chordata; class Actinopteri; order Cypriniformes; family Cyprinidae; genus Carassius; species Carassius carassius. Next base: position 8,978,972 of record NC_081769.1, read on the forward strand.
GAGCTCATTTAAATACTGAGGTGCAAAACCATTCAGGGCTTTATAGGTAATAAGCAATATTTTAAAATCTATACGATTTTTGATAGGGAGCCAGTGCAGTGTTGACAGGACCGGGCTAATATGGTCATACTTCCTGGTTCTAGTAAGAACTCTTGCTGCTGCATTTTGGACTAGCTGTAGTTTGTTTACTAAGCGTGCAGAACAACCCCCCAATAAAGCATTACAATAATCTAACCTTGAGGTCATAAATGCATGGATTAACATTTCTGCATTTGACATTGAGAGCATAGGCCGTAATTTAGATACATTTTTGAGATGGAAAAATGCAGTTTTACAAATGCTAGAAACGTGGCTTTCTAAGGAAAGATTGCGATCAAATAGCACACCTAGGTTTCCCTTACTGATGACGAAGAATTGACAGAGCAACCATCAAGTCTTAGACAGTGTTCTAGGTTATTACAAGCAGAGTTTTTAGGTCCTATAATTAACACCTCTGTTTTTTCAGAATTTAGCAGTAAGAAATTACTCGTCATCCAGTTTTTTTATATCGACTATGCATTCCATTAGTTTTTCAAATTGGTGTGTTTCACCGGGCCGCGAAGAAATATAGAGCTGAGTATCATCAGCATAACAGTGAAAGCTAACACCATGTTTCCTGATGATATCTCCCAAGGGTAACATATAAAGCGTGAAGAGTAGCGGCCCTAGTATTGAGCCTTGAGGTACTCCATACTGCACTTGTGATCGATATGATACGTCTTCATTCACTGCTACGAACTGATGGCGGTCATATAAGTACGATTTAAACCATGCTAATGCACTTCCATTGATACCAACAAAGTGTTTAAGTTTATGCAAAAGAATGTTGTGGTCAATTGTGTCAAACGCAGCACTAAGATCCAATAAAACTAATAGAGAGATACACCCACGATCAGATGATAAGAGCAGATCATTTGTAACTTTAAGGAGAGCAGTCTCAGTACTATGATACGGTCTAAATCCTGACTGGAAATCCTCACATATACCATTTTTCTCTAAGAAGGAATATAATTGTGAGGATACCACCTTTTCTAGTATCTTGGACAGAAAAGGGAGATTCGAGATTGGTCTATAATTAACTAGTTCTTTGGGGTCACGTTGAGGTTTTTTGATGAGAGGCTTAATAACAACCAGTGTGAAGGTTTTGGGGACATATCCTAATGACAATGAGGAATTAATAATAGTCAGAAGAGGATCTATGACTTCTGGAAGCACCTCTTTTAAGAGCTTAGATGGTATAAGGTCTAACATACATGTTGTTGGTTTAGATGATTTAACAAGTTTATACAATTCTTCCTCTCCTATAGTAGAGAATGAGTGGAACTGTTCCTCAGGGGGTCTATAGTGCACTGTCTGATGTGATACTGTAGCTGACGGCTGAATGGTTTCAATTATCTCTAATAGTATCAATTTTAGAAGTAAAGTAGTTCATAAAGTCATTACTGCTGTGGTGTTGGGAAATGTCAGCACTTGTTGAGGCTTTATTTTTCGTTAATTTAGCCACTGTATTGAATTAATACCTGGGGTTATGTTTGTTTTCTTCTAAAAGAGAAGGAAAGTAATCGGATCTAGCAGTTTTTAATGCTTTTCTGTAGGATAGGTTACTTTCCCATCAAGCAATACGAAATACCTCTAGTTTTGTTTTCCTCCAGCTACACTCCATTTTTCGGGCTGCTCTCTTTAGGGTGCGAGTATGCTCATTATACCATGGTGTCAAACTGTTTTCCTTAACCTTCCTTAAGCGTAAAGGAGCAACTGTATTTAAAGTGCTAGAAAAGAGAGAGTCCATAGTTTCTGTTACATCATCAAGTTGTTCTGAGGTTTTGGATATGCTAAGGAATTTGGATACATCAGGAAGATAACTTAAAAAGCAGTCTTTTGTGGTAGAAGTGATGGTTCTTCCATACTTGTAACAAGAAGTAGGATTTACAATTTTGGCTATATGAAGTTTGCACAGAACTAAATAATGATCGGAGATATCATCACTTGGCTGAATAATTTCAACACTAGATTTAATACTGTCACATGGAATTGATGTTGATAGAGTATGATTTCGACAATGAGTAGGTCCTGAAACATGTTGTCTAACCCCAATAGAGTTCAGAATGTCTATAAATGCTGATCCCAATGCATCTTTTTCATTATCAACATGGATATTAAAATCACCAACTATTAAAACTTTATCTGCAGCCAGAACTAACTCGGATGTAAAATCACCAAACTCTTTAATAAAGTCCATTAGACCACTTATTCATGGATTTGCACTGCGCAACGTCTTCACACATGGTGTGACATCATATACCTCTGCATTTAAATAAAATTTAAAGATTCATGTCTCGCACACTTCCGTTCACTTTAAATGGAAAATATACGTTCACTTCCAACTGGAATCATGGCGGAATATCCTGTGATGACCATTTCGCAAGGCATTTATGTTAATATAGAACAAAGTCTGAATTGACAAGAGAAACATACAAAATATGCCTTTTTACGCGTTGCATTGCATCGCGCTGCGTAAACATAAAACCATGTCTGCATTTATGATCAGACAAACAACAAACACTACTCTCTTCTAAAACTTGTGTTTGAATCATTAGTAGCAAATCCTTTAAATATGTAAACGTACTTACAAACTGTGTGTCAGAACCAGTCGGCATTGTAGTCTTCTCTCCCAGGATCAGGAAACAGTCCTCCATAAAATGCACTCCACACATCTGAATATTTGGTTAATCTGTTCTCGAGCAGTGTTGTAAATACAACTTAACAACGGATTTTCTATGTCCTCTTTTGAAAGACCAAACAAAGTACCACACAGTGTCTCCACAACATGAAGGTGGCAGCAACAGCAAGTTACACCTTCTTTCTTTGCATGAACATTTGGACAGCGTTATGCAAATCTTCCCACATCTTGATGTTGACGTGGGTGCGTGTTTGAATTGGGCCGTTTTAGGAGGGTGTGGTTGACTCTTAGCTTTTATAAAGAATATCTCTTTGGATTAGAGACTTTAGTCTTTGCAACTTTACAGCTCTTCTTTATGTACCAAGAGCTTGTAACTCTCCAAAGAGAAAAATAAAAGTTGTAATCGCCACATATGACCCCTTTAATGGCAAGTTGCATTATCTACAATCCACAATTTATGTCTCCCTTTTCAGACACACCAATACATATCTTGCAGTTTCTACTAACGACCTGATGAGTTGAATCAGGTGTGTTAGATAAGGGAGACATACAAAAAACGGGGCTACGTGTCCTCGATGACTGACTTGAGAACCACTGCTTTAGGCATATCACCACCTAATTAGTGATTGTGCAATCATTTATATTGTCAAGTGTTTTTCTTCTTAGCTGTGCTTAACCCTCACTTGATAGGGCGGCACCAATCATGAACATTAAACTGGGTTTCACTCAATAACCAGGCCTCTGTTGCATCTTTGTTGTTTTTTATTTTGTCTTCACTTTTTGCAGCCCAGATATTTACAGGTGAAAAACCTTAAACCAGAAAACACCAACGATTTACTAAGTTGCAAATTTTTTATAAAAACAGACACACAGGGCTCAAATGGATTAATTATCATTAATTATCAACTTGACTCAAAATGATTAATTATCAACTTGACTCTAAACACATGTGTATGTAAAGAGACAGATTTCTAAAATAATTGAGTTTGAATTCATCACAGATCTTAAATTACAATTTAAACTACAGGAGATAACGTGAATTACATAAGTAACCAAACACAATGAAATGCTCACCAATTGAATAGTTAAGCAGTGAGTTTAACCCATATAAATACTTACAATACATATTCACTCCCATTAAACTACAATCTACACTTTTAGCATTAAATATTTGTGATTTCCATTTTAGACAAATGTTATATGAAAGTAGGACCATGCACACTCTTAAACCATGTCTTTACAAACAACCAATTCAGTATACAGTATCCCACACATCAGAACACATATCAAAATTAAATCACTAAATTAGTCAAATTGCACTAATATTGACCAACCACTATTTACACAATACATTCCTTGAACTACCACGTGAATATTTACAACACACAGATACTAAGTGTCTTCTCCCGCCCGCACCTCAACACCTCATCAGCGTGCAACAATCTACAAGTGACACTCGCAACAAAGTCATTTGATTGATTAACATGGCAATCTTACCGGCTGTCTGTTCAGTCTTTTGAATTGGTACCAGATTCCGCACAGCTTCAGGAAAGTTTGATGAAATTGCAGCTTTCCTTTCTCGCACTGTACTGGCGTTGTTGCCGGTTCTAGCGGACACATTGATAAGAAATGCGTGCGTCTTTTTCTACTCTAGTGCACACAGGTGAGTGATAATTAGTTCCACCTGATCGCTGACGAGAAGGGGAGTTCGCCGCGACACCTCCCACTCAACCTTTTTGTTCTTGGATGCAAAGGTTGCAGAACTTTAAAGCGAACTTACACTATGGATACTGCTCCTCTACAGGCAAGAGGACCACAAGTCGTCTGACATCTCTGTGCAATATCACTCCATTTGACCTCTTTGCCTGGTCACTAGAAACTGAGGACTGGGTCGTTGGCTCTTGCTGCTGGACTGAGGCACAGTTGCTTGGTGTGACAAGAATTTCAACATCTCTCACGATGCCCTTTGAGTCAGGAGCTACAGTGACGACTCTGCCAAGCCTGAACTGACCCCGCAAAGCGTTTTGGTCTCAAAGCCAAACAACATCCCCAACAGCGACATTTCTTTCTGTGGTGTGCCATTTGGTTCTGACAAAGAGACTTGGGCCAGCAAGCTGGCACCACGCTTTCCTAAACTCATTAACCTGGATTTGAACTTCACGAAGGCGCTAATAGGGGTAGTTGATAAAGTTAAAAGACTTGAAGTCAACACTGGGAGATGCCTGCCCTAAGAGTAGTGAGTTTGGTGTTACATACTCGATGCGGTCCTCTCGACTCTGGATTCTTGCATCAATTGGCTGCTCATTAGCCAGGTTAGCTGCCAAATGGAGGGCTGTCAGGAACTCACTGAAAGTAAGGTTTGCTGATTTGCTCAAACTTTGAAGAGCTCTCTTAGCAACCCTAATGGCAGCTTCAGCAGCTCCATTTCGATGTGGCAAATCGGCAGGGAGCACTTTCCACGTCCAGCTTGTCCCATTTTTTACAGCATACTCCTCCATGCTTGTTGTATCTTGCCTTCGCAGAAAGGTATACCAGTCCTCCAGAAAAGATCTTGAACCAATAAAATTAGTCCCAGGGTCTGACCAAACCTTAAGGGGGTGGCCCCTGATGGCAACAAATCTTTGGTAGGCCATTAGGAAGCTCTCTGTGGACATACTATTGGCAAGATCTATGTATATAGCCCGGCTCGTCATCATGGACACTCTTTTTTTTTTTTTTGATGTCATCTCTCACCAGGTATGGTCCAAACAAGTCAACAGAAGTAAACTTGAACAGCGCAGCGGGTCTTGACCTTTCTACTGGTAGATCACCCATCACTTGTTGGCATAATTTGGCTCTAGCCTTCCGTCAGTGGATGCACTGGTTCACAGCCCAGCAGTCTTCTTTGAAATACTGTATCAGGCCTCCGCACAGTAACAGCCCACTAGCTTCATCCTTGTACACGACCAGTCGGTCTGTTGTGGTGCTGGGGAAAGTAACTCCTTCTTGCGCTGCTAGACACAGATCTCGGAAGGCGTCCTCCCTCTCTGACACAGTGACAATGCCAACCATTGGGACTGCCTCCCACTTTAACCTTCCCCTGGCTTTACCATGAAGAAACTTCTTTGCCGCTCTCCAGACCAGCGCTAGTGACTTTATCAATTGTGCTAGGCTACGGAACCGTTTGATATCCAGCAGGCTTGTAACTTCAACCCCTGCAGGTAGCCTATGCAGATCCACGGGGGGCTCCTTCTTTGCTCCAGCCCGGGTAAGAGCAGCAACAAAAGCCTTCTTCTGGATACATGTGAGGTTTTCTCTTGCTTGGACAGCAACATCCTTGGCGGACTTCACTGGCCACTCACGGGAGACTTAAGAACTTAGGACCCAGCTGCCACTCTGTGCCTTCGTCCAACTCCTTGGGGCTTGCCCCTCTGGAAATAATATCTGCTATATTGAGTGGCCCAGGAACCCACCACCAGTCTTGGACATTTGTGCTGCCTTGAATTTCCCCAATTCTATTAGCAAAGAATGTCTGGTAGCTGTAGCTTTCACGTTGGACAGCTCCCAGGACTGTCTGGCTGTCAACCAGGTGGTACCACCTCTCCACACGAATTCTGCAGTGCTTCTGGAAATGCTTCTTCAGACGGGCAGCATGGACAGCTCCACAAATTTCAGCCTTGACAGCGTCCCCCTTATGGTCTAGAGGCGTCAGCCTGGCCTTGGATTCGACTAACCGTATGATCACGTCTTTTGGCATTTTCCACCGTAGATGCGGTGCCGTATGAGCGTTCACTACCATCAGAGAATGTGATATCGCAGAGCACGGAGGATGGGTCAGGAGGTGTTAAGGCTCTGATGAATCTCAACCGGCCGAGCTTCAATAATCTTCAAGGAGGCAGATAGCGTCTTCCCAGAGGCCATCGGACAAAGGTACGTCCCATGTATTTTCTAATGGACTATATTTGACTTTCGCTTCTTGAAAAATCTCCTCACCAAGATAGCTCCCTTCTGCTTGACAGGTGTTACAAGACCAAGGGGATCGTACAGCCCAGAGACCTGACTTAGGAGCTCTCTACGGGTAAGTGGATTTGGCACCTGCGCCCTTACTTCATCTTTCAACAGGTTTTCCCCCAATCTCATTTTCTTTTTCTTTTTGGAGAAGTTCACAGCTACCATCAAGCGGAGTTTGTCACTCTCTGGATCATAACCAAGACCCAGAGCTTTGTTGTTCTCTTCGGAGAGTTGGTTTGGAAGGACCATCACCGAGGGTTCTTTCCTCTCCAGGTCTCTGGGCCCTGGCCTCCCAATTTGGCCCGAGTAGACCCACGGCTTCATGTAAAATCCACCAGCTTCCAGGATTTGCTCCACATTAGCGGTTATGTGCTTGAGCTTACTCAGGTCATTGTGTGAGGTCAGGATGTCATCTACAAACGCATCTTGTTCCAACACACGACGCTCTTCTGCAAGGTGGTTGAACATTGGCAGATTCGCTGTCTCATGCATGGCAACTTGTGCGATGCACCCCGCTGGTTTGTCTCCGATATTAACCCTCATAATTGCATATTCCTGAATGTCCTCCTCTTCAGAGTCTCTCCACAAGAACTGATGAAGATGTACCTCCTGTTCCTCAAGCCATACAGAATTATAAATTTTTTGATTTTTGATGTCCCTAAGTGCAGCAAAAACACCTTGCCGGAACCGTATGAGGACAGCACGGATCTCATTGAGGACATCTGGACCCTTAATGAGTAGGTCATTCAGGCTCTGGCCCCTGAATTTCTGACTACTATTCCACACAAGGCGAACCGGCATGGTAACGGAGTGGGGGTTTGGTGCAATTAGGTGACTAATGTACCACACAGGTTCAGTCCAGCTCACCAGCTCTTCTTTTGACAGCTTGACAGCAGCGTTCCGCTCAACCATGTCATGGACTTGTGCTTTATAGGCTACCTTCTATTCCAGCTCTCTTGCCAACTGTTTTTCAGTCCTTAGGAATGATGCTTCGACAGCCCTCCTATTGTTGGGCAATGTTACCGGATCCTCCATCCAGGGGTACTTTGCATGCCAATGTGGCTTCTCACTGTGATGATCTCCAGTTACGTATGTCAATCCACTCTTTATTTGCTCCAGCTCCCGCTCCTCAGAAATGGTCATCTCCTTCCCCCAGTTTGACAATTTCCACATCTGAAGCCACCACACCTGGGTTCACAGGCAGCCCCAATACTGTCCCATTTCCACCAGTCCATGTAATCTCGGCTGACAGCACACGTAGTGGTTTGGGTGAGTGGAGACGGTTGAACTGAGCCATTACAGATGATTTCCTTGTACTCCACAGCTGCTGTCTGCATGGAGCGTGCAAAATGTGTTCTGGAGCCATGAGCCGTGATTGTAACATCTTCCAAGAGATCCGGATGAGAACCACCCACCGTTTTCCCAAGGGGACCATCCCAGAAAACAAGATCACAGACGGAATGCACCTTCTGAGGGACGAGCCGGCCTTCTTTATGACTGATGAGGAGCTTGATCTTAGTGGGACAGACCAGTTCGTGAAGGGGAACATCGGGAAATATTTTTTGCAGTCTCTTGGGTGGCACGTGCCGATTGACTTCTGCGATGCTATCCAGCCCGTAACACACAAGCTGTGGGATCTCAGGGTTCCCTTCAAAGTTCTGACCCGGATATTCAGTAGATATCGCTTGGTCTCAACCGTTACTTGCATCCCGCCAACTCTGAGACTATGAGCATGACATCCTCACTCCTCAAATTCAGATCACCTGCAGCCTCATGAGTGATGTAATTGGTGTCGGATGCCAAGTCTATCAAGGTCCCAATCTTTTGCCCAGCATTTGCAGTGACTTCGAGGATCATCATTATGACTGGAAACTCCTCAAGGCCATTCTCCACCATGGCTGAACTGAACGTTTTTGAGACAGAGTTACAGAACACATTCCGACACCGCTGCGCCAAGTCAGGGGTCAAGCTTGTCAGGAACTCCTCCTGGGTCTCCGTGTACTTTTTCAATTCGCCTCTTGCTGGGTCGGGCTTCAATCTCCTCAGCCCATCTCCCTTGCTTCCATCCTTGGGACAGAGGTAATAATGATGACCCAGGCCTTGAGTGTCCTTACACCCCTCGCTTTTGCACAGAAAGGTGGTCTTGCAATCTGCATCATTGTCATGAACCTCGAGACACCTCCCGCAAGCACCAAGTTTCTTAACTGTGTCTTTCTTTTCTGCTACTCTGAGCATTTTAAACTTCTTGCAATAATACAGCTTCCTCCCGTGGGCCCTCTCTCCACAGACAACGCACAATGCTTGGGAGCTTGAGGAGTTGGTGGACCTTGTCCGGGCATGCTTTTGTGGAATTATTGCTTCCCTCTTGCTGGAGTCATCATCCCTTAATTGTTCTAATTGCTCGTAAATCTTTTTTCCTGACTTCTCAGAAACATAAGGAGCATGTCGAACCTGTCTTCAGGTAATACGGCCTCTTCTCCTTTTGATAGGTAGACCAGCCACTCCTTTTTTAAGCTGTCAGGTAGCTTGCTCTCCAGGGACTTTGTGATGAGTGGATTTTTCAAGGCGCCCGTATCCCCCAACCCGCTGAGGTCATACAAGGCTTTTTCCACAACCTGGATCAAGTCCACAATCTTCCTGGGTTGGTGGCTTCTCACTGGTGGCAGCGCCTTCAGCTCTTCAACAATTTCCAAGGCGATTGCGGTTTTATTTCCAAATCGGTTTTCAAGAATACGGAAAATCTCGTCTGTCGTTCCGTAAGTTGACAGACGAAGGTCCCTTGCTACCTTTTCCTCAAGCCTATCCAACAGCTGGTATTTCCTCCCCTCCTTGGAGCCGGTAGGTTCCCCTTGCTTTTGGAGCGCCTCCCATTCCTTTTTCCAGAGGTAGAAATTTCGCTTACTTCCATCAAACTGAGGGAGTGCTGTTGGCCTCAATTTGATAGCAGGTGACTGATGTGGGGTTCCTGTCGGGGACGCCTCGTTTTCTAACTTCACTTGTCAAAGTCAAAGTCACCTTTATTTATATAGTGCTTTAAACAAAATACATTGCGTCAAAGCAACTGAACAACATTCATTAGGAAAACAGTGTCAATAATGCAAAAATGATAGTTAAAGGCAGTTCATCATTGGATTCAGTTATGTCATCTCTGTTCAGTCAAATAGTGTCTGTGCATTTATTTGCAATCAAGTCAACGATATCGCTGTAGATGAAGTGTCCCCAACTAAGCAAGCCAGAGGCGACAGCGGCAAGGAACCGAAACTCCATCGGTGACAGAATGGAGAAAAAAAGCTTGGGAGAAACCAGGCTCAGTTGGGGGGCCAGTTCTCCTCTGACCAGACGAAACCAGTAGTTCAATTCCAGGCTGCAGCAAACTCAGATTGTGCAGAAGAATCATCTGTTTCCTGTGGTCTTGTCCTGGTGCTCCTCTGAGACAAGGTCTTTACAGGGGATCTGTATCTGGGGCTCTAGTTGTCCTGGTCTCCGCTATCTTTCAGGGATGTAGAGGTCCTTTCTAGGTGCTGATCCAGCATCTGGTCTGGATACGTACTGGATCCGGGTGACTGCAGTGACCCTCTGATCTGGACACAGACTGGATCTGGTGGCCACGGTGACCTCGGAACAAGAGAGAAACAGACAAATATGAGCGTAGATGCCATTTTTCTAATGATGTAGCAAGTACATAGGGTGTTATGGGAAGTGTTTCCAGTTCCGGTTTACCTAAGTAATGCAGCCTAAAAATCCTTTAACGGATTTGGATATTAAAAGCATATTAGTATGTTATGTGTATGCCAGGTTAAAGAGATGGGTCTTTAATCTAGATTTAAACTGCAAGAGTGTGTCTGCCTCCCGAACAATGTTAGGTAGTTTATTCCAGAGTTTAGGCGCCAAATAGTAAAAGGATCTGCCGCCCGCAGTTGATTTTGATATTCTAGGTATTATCAAATTGCCTGAGTTTTGAGAACGTAGTGGACGTAGAGGATTATAATGTAAAAGGAGCTCATTCAAATACTGAGGTGCTAAACCATTCAGGGCTTTATAAGTAATAAGCAATATCTTAAAATCTATGCGATGATTGATAGGGAGCCAGTGCAGTGTTGACAGGACCGGGCTAATATGGTCATACTTCCTGGTTCTAGTAAGAACTCTTGCTGCTGCATTTTGGACAAGCTGTAGTTTGTTTACTAAGCGTGCAGAACAACCACCCAATAAAGCATTACAATAATCTAACCTTGAGGTCATAAATGCATGGATTAACATTTCTGCATTTGACATTGAGAGCATAGGCCATAATTTAGATATATTTTTGAGATGGAAAAATGCAGTTTTACAAATGCTAGAAACGTGGCTTTCTAAGGAAAGATTGCGATCAAATAGCACACCTAGGTTCCTAACTGATGACGAAGAATTGACAGAGCAACCATCAAGTCTTAGACAGTGTTCTAGGTTATTACAAGTGGAGTTTTTAGGTCCTATAATCAACACCTCTGTTTTTTTCATAATTTAGCAGTAAGAAATTACTCGTCATCCAGTTTTTTATATCGACTATGCAATCCATTAGTTTTTCAAAGTGGTGTGTTTCACCGGGCTGCGAAGAAATATAGAGCTGAGTATCATCAGCATAACAGTGAAAGCTAACACCATGTTTCCTGATGATATCTCCCAAGGGTAACATATAAAGTGTGAAGAGTAGCGGCCCTAGTACTGAGCCTTGAGGTACTCCATACTGCACTTGTGATCGATAGGATACATCTTCATTCACTGCTACGAACTGATGGCGGTCATATAAGTACGATTTAAACCATGCTAATGCACTTCCACTGATGCCAACAAAGTGTTCAAGTCTATGCAAAAGAATGTTGTGGTCAATTGTGTCAAACGCAGCACTAAGATCCAATAAAACTAATAGAGAGATACACCCACGATCAGATGATAAGAGCAGATCATTTGTAACTCTAAGGAGAGCAGTCTCAGTACTATGATACATTCTAAATCTTGACTGGAAATCCTCACATATACCATTTTTCTCTAAGAAGGAATATAATTGTGAGGATACCACCTTTTCTAGTATCTTGGACAGAAAAGGGAGATTCGAGATTGGTCTATAATTAACTAGTTCTTTGGGGTCAAGTTGTGGTTTTTTGATGAGAGGCTTAATAACAGCAGGTTTGAAGGTTCAGGGGGTCTATAGTGCACTGTCTGATGTGATACTGTAGCTGACGGCTGAATGGTTGCAATTTTATCTCTTAATAGTATCGATTTTAGAAGTAAAGTAGTTCATAAAGTCATTACTGCTGTGGTGTTGGGAAATGTCAACACTTGTTGAGGCTTTATTTTTCGTTAATTTAGCCACTGTATTGAATAAATGCCTGGGGTTATGTTTGTTTTCTTCTAAAAGAGAAGGAAAGTAATCGGATCTAGCAGTTTTTAATGCTTTTCTGTAGGATATGTTACTTTCCCGCCAAGCAATACGAAATACCTCTAGTTTTGTTCTCCTCCAGCTGCGCTCCATTTTTCGGGCTGCTCTCTTTAGGGTGCGAGTATGCTCATTATACCATGGTGTCAAACTGTTTTCCTTAACCTTCCTTAAGCGTAAAGGAGCAACTGTATTTAAAGTGCTAGAAAAGAGAGAGTCCATAGTTTCTGTTACATCATCAAGGTTTTGGATATGCTAAGGAATTTGGTTACATCAGGAAGATAACTTAAAAAGCAGTCTTTTGTGTTAGAAGTGATGGTTCTTCCATACTTGTAACAAGAAGTAGAATTTACAATTTTGGCTATATGAATTTTGCACAGAACTAAATAATGATCTGAGATATCATCACTTGGCTGAATAATTTCAACACCATCAACATCAATTCCATGTGACAGTATTAAATCTAGAGTATGATTTCGACAATGAGTAGGTCCTGAAACGTGTTGTCTAACACCAATAGAGTTCAGAATGTCTATAAATGCTGATCCCAATGCATCGTTTTCATTATCAACATGGATATTAAAATCACCAACTATTAAGACTTTATCTGCAGCCAGAACTAACTCGGATGTAAAATCACCAAACTCCTTAATAAAGTCTGTATGGTGCCCTGGTGGCCTGTATACAGTGGCCAGTACAAACATAACAGGGGATTTATCATTAACATTTGGTTCTCTGGATAATGTTATATGAAGCACCATTACTTCAAACGAGTTATACTTGAAGCCTGCCCTCTGAGAAATCCTGAAAACGTTGTTATAAATTGAAGCAACACCTCCACCTTTGCCTTTTAGACGGGGCTAATGTTTATAACAGTAATCTTGGGGGGTGGACTCATTTAAAATAATGTAATCATCAGGTTTTAGCCAGTTTTCTGTCAAACAGAGTACATCTATATTATGATCAGTGATCATATTATTTACAAAAAGTGTTTTCGTAGAAAGGGATCCGATATTCAATAAGCCAAGCTTTATCATTTGTTTATCCATATTGCTTCTGTTTTTTATTTGTTGAACCTCAATTAAATTGTTAATCTTAACTTGGTTTGGACGTTTTTTGTTTTTTCTAGTTCGGGGAACAGACACAGTCTCTATAGTGTGATATCTAGGTGTAAAAGTCTCTATGTGCTGAGAATTAACTGACCTCTGTGACGGGAGGCAGCTAGCAGACGGTCGGTTTATACCTACTTGTAATAGGTTGGCTTTCCCTGAAATCAAAGTCAGGCCGCTCTTCATCTGGGACCCAGCGAGTCCATCGGCGAATGGTTTCTTTTGCTGCTTTCACAAGTATTAATTCATATACCTCCAATTTCAGGCCAGATTTATTTTTCTCCAGCCGCTCACACTCCTTTTCAGCTGCCTCAAATGCCAGGGACAGTTCAGGGTAGCCAAAACCTTGCCATAGAACCCTCTGGACGGTCCCCTCCACTTCCTCAAGCTTTTGCTCACACTCTTCTGCTGTCTTTTTAACATCTTGCACTTCACCCTCTTTGGGGGTGGACTCAAGCTCCATTTCCTCAGTCCAAGCAATTTCTACCTCCTCATTTGTCTCCATCACCCAGTCAGCCTCCAGCGCAACCTCGCCGAAGGCTTCCACCAGTTCTGCCGCTGACATTTTCTTGCAAGAGTTCAGTACTGAGTTTCCTAGTCGGGAAAACCGCTGTTTGGCAGTCATTCTCTCTTTCGTTAACTGCTGTAGAGACTTTGACTCAGCCATTTTGGGCTTTGGAAAGAACTTTAATTTGGCACACTAGGCTTGGCAGGAACCGTGGGCAACTCGGACAGAACTGCAGGGGCACGGACTCAACTGCAGGTGGGCTTGGCGGGAGCTTTGGGTGGACTTAACTTTGCAAGAGCTGTTGGGCCAGCTTGGTAGGAGCTTCTTCAACCAGCTTGAGCGGTTTTTCACTGTCAAGTGTTTTTCTTCTTAGCTGTGCTTAACCCTCACTTGATAGGGAGGCCCCAATCATGAACATTAAACTGGGTTTCACTCAATAACCAGTCCTCTGTTGCATCTTTGTCGTTTTTTATTTTGTCTTCACTTTTTGCAGCCCAGATATTTACAGGTGAAAAACCTTAAACCAGAAAACACCAACAATTTACTAAGTTGCACATTTTTTATAAAAACAGACACACAGGGCTCAAAATGATTAATTATCAACTTGACTCAAAATGATTAATTATCAACTTGACTCTAAACACATGTGTATGTAAAGAGACAGATTTCTAAAATAATTGAGTTTGAATTCATCACAGATCTTAAATTACAATTTAAACTACAGGAGATAACATGAATTACTTAAGTAACCAAACACAATGAAATGCTCACCAATTGAATAGTTAAGCAGTGAGTTTAACCCATATAAATACTAACATTACATATTCACTCCCATTAAACTACAGTCTACATTTTTAGAATTAAATATTTGTGATTTCCATTTTAGACAAATGTTATATGAAAGTAGGACCATGCACACTCTTAAACCATGTCTTTACAAACAACCAATTCAGTATACAGTATCCCACACATCAGAACACATATCAAAATTAAATGACTAAATTAGTCAAACTGCACTAATATTTACCAACCACTTTTTACACAATACATTCCGTGAACTACCACGTGAAAATTTACAACACACAGATACTACAGCGCACAAACACAAGTGTCTTCTCCCGCCCGCACCTCAACGCCTCATCAGCATGCAACAATCTACAAGTGACACTCGCAACAAAGTCTGATTAAAATGGCAATCTTACCAGCTGTCTGTTCAGTCTTCTGTTCAGTTCAGATTCCGCACAGCATCAGGAAAGTTTGATGAAATTGCCGCTTTCTTTTCTCGCACTGTACTGGCGTTGTTGCCGGTTCTAGCAGACACATTGATAAGAAATGCGTGCGTCTTTTTCTACTCTAGTGCACACAGGTGAGTGATAATTAGTTCCACCTGATCGCTGATGAGAAGGGGCGTTCGCCGCGACATATATTCTTATGATTTAATTTTTATTCTTCAATCAGTTTTTCACTACAAGAATTCAATTGTTTGATATTTAACACCGCTCTTCTGTTCCGATCAAAACATTAAACAGGTTCTCCCCACTCAGTGATGCACCCACTGAGAAACCTGATGAAAGTGCTCTAGTTATTGGTGATTCTATTGTATGGAACGTGAATATAGAGACACCAGCCACCATAGTCAAATGTTTACCGGGAGCCAGAGCGCCTGACATCTTGGCAAATTTAAAAGTGCTGGCTAATGCTAAACGTAAATACAGTAAGATTGTTATTCATGCCGGCGCTAATGATGTTCGACTTCGCCAGTCGGAGATCACTAAAAATAACATTAAAGAGGTGTGTAAACTTGCAAGCACGATGTCAGACACTGTAATATGCTCTGGTCCCCTCCCTGCTTACCGTGGTGATGAGATGCATAACAGATTGTCATCACTCAATGGCTGGAGGTCTAAGTGGTGCCCACAGAATAACATAGGTTTCATAGACAATTGGACGAGATTTTGGGGCAGACCTGACCTGTTGAAAAGAGATGGTCTTTGTTAGGGTGTACTGTCGGTGAAGGTGTAAAATCAATGATGATGGAGAAGAATTTTCAATCCAGTGTGTTTATTTTGGTGCAAAAGTGATTCCCAAGCAAAAATATATACAGTAACAAAAATAAAGCAAAATAAATATAAATATAAATTCATAAGAGTTTCACATGTATTCTGGCTATGCCAATATTTAGGCCCAAAAATACAAGGAGTGAACCCACACTCCAAACACTCTCCTGAAAAATGGCTACCAGGAGCCCTTTTATAGCGTTAGGCTCCTCCCACTTCAGGAACATACCATGTATAAATAAATGATAATTTTAAAGCAAGATAAAACTATACAAATATATTAAATAAATGGTATTAACATGCAACCTATGCATCACATTACAATTACAATTCGGCAATTAGCAGCTTTAAAATGGCAGCCAACGCTGCACATGGGTTTGCCAGTAGAGAGGTGACCCACAATGTGAGTATAACAGTATTTTAGGTGTACATGTTAGTTTGTTACTGAGGAAATAAACTGTTAACATTTGTAAAAGAGTTTGGTGTGGTTTCTTTGAAGGTTAAATCATATAACAAAACAAAACATTTAGCATTGAGACAAAACAAACAACCAACAAAAGAAAAGAAAATTATATAAAAACATGGAACTAAGCAGAGAGCCTATCACACCACCTAAACAGAAAAATAACCACACATCTAGTATACGATGTTAATTTGTCGGCATGTAGATTGTGTGTGTATATTGGTGTAAACTGTTTATGGGGGTACAAGTACTTCAGCAGTTCTTTCAAAATAAAAGTCCTTTTAGTCTTAGGTCACAGGCTCCCTGTGACATTTCCCCCTCCCTCTCCTGACACCTCTTGAGGTGCCCTTGAGAGAAAATCAGCGGTACAATTCTGTGCTCCTTTCCTGTACAGCACCTCAAAATCAAAGGGCTGAATGGCTAGAAACCACCTAGTTATTCGGGCATTAGTGTCCCTCATTTTGCCTAACCAGGCTAGTGCCCGATGGTCAGTCTCTAGCCGAAACTTGCGTCCCAGCAAATAGTATCACAGAGAGTCTAATGCCCATTTAATGGCAAGGCATTCCTTCTCCACCGTTGAGTACTTTGTCTCTCGGGGAAGGAGCTTCCTACTGATATAGGCAATGGGTTTTAGATGTCCTTGTTCACCCTGCAACAGCACAGCTCCTAGGCCATGCTCTGAAGCATCAGTCTGCACAGTAAACAGTTGCTCAAAGTCAGGACTCTGAAGCAGTGGTTCCTTACATAAAGAGTCCTTCAAATCCTGGAAGGCCTTTTCACAGTCCATAGTCCAATTCACCTTGTTTGGGTGGCCCTTTTTGGTGAGGTTAGTCAGGGCAACTGCCCGGGCTGAAAAGTTTGGTACAAACCTTCGGTACCAGCCAATCAGTCCCAAAAAGGACCATACCTGCTTTTTGGTCACAGGCCTCTCAGCATTTTTAATGGCTTCAATTTTACCAACTTGTGGTCGGACCACCCCATGTCCCAGTATATACCCCAGGTATTGGGTCTCAGCCTTGGCCAGGCCACACTTGTCTGGGCGGATGGTCAATCCAGCAGTCTTTATCCTCTTTAGCACCTTTTGGAGATGCCCTAGATGTTCCTCCCAGCTCTGGCTAAAGATGATAATATCGTCCAAGTAGGCTGCAGCAAACATTTTCGTGCCTTGGAGAATCTTGTCCATCATTCTCTGAAATGTTGCTGGAGCACCATGAAGCCCAAATGGAAGAACCTGGAACTGAAAGTGTCCAAATGGGGTCTTAAATGCTGTAAGCTCCTTGCATTCTGGCTTCAATGGAACTTGCCAGTACCCCTTGCAGAGATCGAGAGTACTGAGGTATTTTGCTCTTCCAAGTCTTTCAACCAGCTCATCTACCCTTGGCATGGGGTAAGGGTCAAACTTACTGACACTATTCAGTTTACGGAAGTCCAGGCAGAACCGGAGAGTGCCATCCTTCTTAGGTACCAGTACAATAGGGCTGCTCCATTCACTGGTGGATGGTTCTATTACCCCCAGACTCTGCATGGTCTTTAGCTCCTCTTTCATCACTGGCAGCAGTCTTTCAGGTACCCGATAGACAGATTGCCGGATGGGTTTGGGGTCGTTCAGAATGATGGAGTGACTGATCAGGTCTGTTCTACCGGGTGACTCCAAGAAAAGTTGGTCAGGTAAGCATCCCATGAGCTGCTGTTTCTGTTTCTGAGTCAAGTGACTGAGATTTAGTTCGCTCTTGCCTGGATGTCCAGGGATGTATTGCTCTTCTACCTCCTCCTCCTCTGCTACTGCCCTTACAAACATAGCGTTGTCCATCACTGGGGCTGCTGTGCTTTCGGCCATATCTGATGATGGTATACGGGAATGCCATTTCTTTAGCATGTTGATGTGGAATACCTGCAGAGGCTGGCTTCTGGAAGGAATTTCGATTTCGTAGGTCACTGGACCCACTTTCCGCTTTACCTCATAGGGACCTTGCCACTTCGCCAACAACTTGTTTTCCAATGTTGGCAACAGCAAAAGGACCTTATCACCAGGATTGAAACTGCGTGTTCGGGCTGCTTTGTCATACCACTCTTTCTGCTGGGCTTGGGACTGGAGCAAGTTCTTTTGGCCTTGAGCTGTGGTCTTTTGGAGTTGCTCTCTCATCTTGAGGACATAAGTCAGAATGTTTTGCTTACTGGGCTTATGTGTGACTTCCCAGCTCTCTTTCAGCACATCCAAGGGTCCTCTAACAGGATGGGCATAAAGGAGCTCAAAAGGGGAGAATCCTGTTGAGGCCTGGGGTACTTCCCGATAGGCAAAAAGAAGGAAAGGCAGCCACTTGTCCCAGTCTTTGCCCGTTTCAGAGACAAACTTTTTGAGCATGGCTTTTAGGGTCTGATTAAAACGTTCGACCAGCCCATCAGTCTGAGGGTGATAGGGGGTGGTTCGCACTCTCTTAATCCCTAGCAGTTGATATACCTGGTGTAGGGTATGGCTCATGAAGTTGGGTCCTTGGTCTGTGAGAACCTCCCGTGGTATGCCCACTTGTGAAAAAAATCTCAAAAGGGTTGTGGATATCTGTTTGGCAGTGACTTCTCTAAGGGGATAAGCCTCAGGGTACCTTGTAGCATAGTCACAAATTACTAAAATAAATCTGTTCCCTGCCTGACTTCTTTCCAGTGGGCCAACTATATCCACTCCTATTCTTTCAAAGGGAGAGTCAACAACAGGTAATGGAATAAGTGGGGCATAAGCAGGGGTACGACCAACAGCAAGCTGACACTCAGGGCATGTCTTACAGAACTCCTTCACATCGCTGTACATTCTGGGCCAATAAAACCTCTTTGCAATCCGCATTAACCCTCTGGAGTCTAAGGGTATTTTTGGGGCCTGGAGAAGTTTTGTCATGCCCTGACATTTGTGCTTTTTTCAGTTTCTTATAAATATCTAAATGGGTAAAGACTAATCTCACTGTAATCAGCACAAACTGGGCTGTAATAATATGTGAAATGCATGTATGTACATGATTGTGTTTTTGAGAAAAAAAATATTATGCGTGGTTAGTGAAAAACTAAAAATGTTAAAACGCTTGAATAAGGCAAAAAAAAACACATAAAGAACAATGGTTCCCGGGATTTTTGAGAACTGGAGCTTGTAGCCTAGAATTTTTCTTTCTAAATGATGTGAAAATTATCTTGTTTACTCACTCACAGAAAACAATATATTGATTTAAATTTTCTAAGACACTTTTTGTTGGTAAAAGTCATATGCGAGTAGGCGTCAACTACCATGAATATCATTGTGATTTACACCTGAGAAGACAAAGGCCTGCATAATGAGCTGCATAATGAGCCATTCAGTCATCTGTGCCACTGTGAGTGACGAGTTACAAGAGAGAATGTGAGAACAAAATAAATCTATATAATTTTATGTTTGTAGTTTATTAAGAATATATTTAATTATCCCACAACATAATTTAATATCCACTTGGGGGAGCAGTTAAACAGTTTATTAGAAACAATCAAAGCTGACTTTCAAACAAATTGTTTGGCATGCTTACTCCAGTCACACAATCCTTCAGAAATCCTTTTAACAATCTAATTTTCTAAAAAAAAAAAAAAAAAACATTTGTTGTTATTATTATCATCATTATTATTATTAATGTTGAAAAGAGCTAAATATTTTTCTGGGTTTTTAGGGGGAATAAATTGAAAGAAAAGCATTGTTTTTACATTTGTTACAGTTATCTATTTGTTACATTTATATTATTTACATCAAGCTTTTGAAGGGTATAGTGTTGTATATTGTTATTGAAACTTCATAATGTTTCACTTGATTATACATTTAGTCAGGAATTATAGTTTTGAAAAATTCTAACTAGTAAAACGTTTACACGTTATGTGAAAACTAGTACAAGTATATAAATAAATAAAAAGAGACTTACTCATGTTTATGATCTCTGCTGAATAAAGTGCTTCATTCTTTTTTTCTGAGGAAATCCATTTCTCAAATCCTCAACCACATCACATCTTTTTGGGGTGAATTATGTGTTATTCCTCTCATCGCGAAGCAAACAGTAAAATAAAAAAAACTTGAACAGTCTCGCTGCTTTTTCTTCTGTTATGGGCGTATTCAAGCCGCGCGCTTCAGTTTGAATCTGAATAGCGCGTTCGGCGCGGGGGCGTGGTCACATTAGATATAATGAAGGGAGACATGAAAAACAGACATCGCGTTGTTTTCATATGGATTACTTTATCACAGAATATCGGTTTTCGGCGGCACTTGTTTAGTTTAAAAATAGACATGTCAAGCTTTCTATAGATATCTCTCTCATGTATTTTCGTTGAGTATTCACAGAGTTACAGGTCATTTAAATGATGTGTTTGTAAAAGAAGATCAGCGCAGACAAAGGCTGCAGACAGCGCACCTTGTTTGTTATCTTTATTTTATAAGTGCACATTCAGTTTTGTTGTTATTATGTCTGTATCCAAAAAAAGTAGACCCTTTACAGATTCGATTGATGTATTGCTCTTATCTGTACGATTAAAACTGAAAGTGTAATTTAAGTTCTTTTCGGGGTTATCAGGAGAAAATGACTCAAAACGCGTATCCGCGTTAATCGACTTGAGAGGGTTAAGGTTTTCATAAATCCCAAATGACCTGCCCAGGGAATGGAGTGACCTAGATTTAATACTTCCCTTCTCTGTGTCTGGGGTACAACCAACTGAATCCCGTCTTCCTTACTTTCTCTGTACAAGAGACCATTATTCAGTACAAACCTCTCATCCAAGCAAGCATTCACTTCTTTATTTTGTACCTGCTTAAAACAGTCAGCTAAGGTGGAATCTTCATTCTGGAGCTTAGCTAGGTTATTTGGAATGACAATATCTGCATCACTCAAGTCAGGTTCCTCTGGTTCCTCAGCTTGCTCTGCGGTCTCTATCAAGCTTTCCACACACTCTCTACGTAGCTGCAGCCTATCCTCTGCTGTAGGTTTTGGCTCTGTGACAATAACCTCAGAAAAAAAAGGCATAGATTGCAGTGTTTTCTCAGTTTCTTGGAATGGTGTGGTTTGTTCTTGCTTCTTTGCCTGAGCCCTTGTTACTATTCCACACCATGCCGTCTCCTGTACCAAATCAACCAACACTGGTAAATCTGTGCCTAGCAAAATGGGGTATGGCAGACTTTGCGCTACTCCAACCTTCATGAGATATGGCTGATTATGCACCTCAATGTAGACTTCAGCTGTTGGCAGATTAGTACTGTCCCCATGAACACAACAAACAGTCACAGTCGTGGCCTAATGGTTAGAGAGTCGGACTCCCAATCGAAAGGTTGTGAGTTCGAGTCCCGGGCCGGCAGGAATTGTGGGTGGGGGGAGTGCATGTACAGTTCTCTCTCCACCTTCAATACCACGACTTAGGTGCCCTTGAGCAAGGCACCGAACCCCCAACTTCTCCCCGGGCGCCGCAGCATAAATGGCTGCCCACTGCTCCGGGTGTGTGCTCACAGTGTGTGTGCGTGTGTTCACTGCTCTGTGTGTGTGCACTTTGGATGGGTTAAATGCAGAGCACAAATTCTGAGTATGGGTCACCATACTTGGCTGAATGTCACTTTCACTTTCACTTCACTTCACTTTTCACAGTCTCCTCCTCACTCCAGCTATCTCTGGGTACATATTTGGCCTCTACCAGTGTGTGGGCACAACCTGTGTCAACCAAAGCTGGAAGTGGTTTCCCATTCAACAAAACGGTGACAACTGGCTCTAAGTCATGTTTAGGGGTTGCATACTGTACTAGCCGGGGAACATAACAGAGACTAGCGGTCTTAGGCTTTTTCAAGGGGCAATGCGGTCTAGTATGCCCTGGCTCGCCACAATTAAAACACACAACTTCATTTTTGACTATGGTTTGAGGTAGGGGAACAGATGTTGTGGGTTCAATGTATGTAGATTTCAGAATCTTAGCTTGGCTTTTAGAGCTTGACCACACCCCCAAACCCTCAGACTTACCCTTGGTGGCCTGCAGGACGCCAGTATAGTGTAAGTTTCCTGGACCCCTCCTTGCAGAAATATAGGCCTCCACCAGGTTAGCAGCCTGTCCAGCAGTGGTTGGATTCCGTTCCTTAACCCAGGTCCTCACCTCTGGATGCAACACCCGTAGAAACTGTTTACATTTAATCATTTAGCAGACGCTTCTATCCAAAGCGACTTACAAATGAGAACAATAGAAGCAGTCAGGTCAACAAGAGAACAACAACAGTATACAAGTGCCATGACAAGTCTCAGTTAGTCTAGTATAGAATGCATAGGTAGGTTTTTTTTTTTTTGTTTTTTTTTTTTTAATTAAAAGACAAGAAAAGGAAAAGTGCTAGTGTTAGTTGGTTAAGTGCAGGCGAAAAAGATGAGTCTTTAGCTGTTTCTTGAAAATGAGTAAAGACTCAGCTGTACGAATTGAGAATGGGAGGTCATTCCACCAGCTGGGCACAGTCCAGGAAAAGGTCCGTGAGAGTGATTTTGAACTTCTTTGGGATGGTACCACAAGGCGTCGATCACTTGCAGAGCGCAAACTTCTGGAGGGCACATAAGATTTAACCAATGAGTTTAGGTAAATTGGTGCCGTGCCAGTGGTCGTCTTGTAGGCTAGCATCAGTACCTTGAATTTGATGCGAGCAGCTACTGGTAGCCAGTGTAACCTGATGAGGAGAGGAGTAACGTGAGCTTTTTTTGGCTCATTGAAGACAACCGTCGCTGCTGCATTCTGGATCAATTGCAGAGGCTTGACAGTACATGCAGGAAGAATAATTAACTGTGGTACTTTTTAACTGAAGAATTGTCCACAGAGCAACAGCTCAATAGATGAGGTCCAGTTGGTTGCCTGATTTGTGAGTCGCTGTAGGAGACACTAGCTTGAGATCAAATGAGGAGAGCAGAGTTTTGAAGTCAGCAGCCTGGGGTTTATCTAGGTGGATGTTGAAGTCACCAAGCAGTACCAGAGGAGTACCATCTTCAGGAAAGTTTGATAGCAGCACATCCAACTCCTCCAAGAAGTTTCCCAATTGACCTGGGGGACGATAAATGACCACAAAGTGGATTTTAACAGGGTGGGTTACAGTAATGGCATGTGATTCAAATGAACCAGTACCTGTAGGTGATGGCTGAAGATCAAATTTCCATTCTTTTGATATAGGGAGACCTGTCCCTCCACCCCTCCCAGTGGTACGAGGAGTGTGGGAACAAGTGAAATTAGTGGAGAGGGCTGCAGGGGTGGCAGTATCTTCAGGTTTGATCCAAGTCTCAGTCAGTGCCATGAGGATGAGACCGGAATGAGTAGCAATAGATGAAAGGAAGTCTGCTTTGTTAACTGCAGACTGGCAGTTCCAGAGACCAACTGGAATTGAGAGCGTAGTAGTAGAGGTCAGAGGGACAGGCCGTAGGTTTTGTCAGACAGGCCTTCCTGCGACGTCCATAGCGTGCTCTCCAAATGTTAGTAGTGATAGTAGAGATCTGAAAGCACATAGTGACTACAAGTGTAAGAGATATGAGAACAAGGTATACAAAAAGTAAAGAAAGAGGAAAAAAGCAATACTCAAGTGCCCAGTCGGTGTCCTTGCTCTGTGGAGTCGCGCAGGTAGAGTCGATTGTCTTTACACTCGTCTGTCTTCACACGAGGAGGGCTCACACGAGGGCTGCCGCGACCGCTGCCGCGGTGAAACTTAGCGCTTTTGTATTAGCCTGATTACCTGTGATTGAAGTCAGCTGGCCACGCCTCACTATTTAGCAGATCGAAACCAGGCAGTCCCGCGATAGGCAAACGCAAAACCAAGCGCCACTTTCAGCACATATTAACCAGGGTAAGACACACACAATTTAAACCAAAAATTTCCTAGCAATGACGATCACACACTAGTCTGATGAGAAAACAAGGCAAAACACTCACAAGCTGCTGTCCTTCTCTGTAGCTCGACTGTTTCTTCTGACAAGTGCTTTCTAAACAGCTAATTAAGTACTTTCACTGGCTTTGGCCATGCCTCACTATTTAGCAGATCGAAACCAGGCAGTCCCGCGATAGGCAAATGCAAAACCAAGCGCCACTTTCAGCACGTATTAACCAGGGTAAGACACACACAATTTAAACCAAAAACTTTCCTAGCAATGACGATCACACACTAGTCTGATGAGAAAACAAGGCAAAACACTCACAAGCTGCTGTCCTTCTCTGTAGCTCGACTGTTTCTTCTGTTCAAGCACAATAGCCTCCATTATGTTGTCTTTGCTGCTTTTGTTGAACTGGACCCACTTGCAAAACAGATCTTTAATACGGGTGTAGAGCTCTTGGGGTGACTCATGCATAGGGGTATTTAAAGAACGGAACCTTAACCGATAGGTCTCAGTGCTGATCTCATACTTTTTCAGTATGGCTTCCTTCAGCTGGTCATAATCCTGTGACTGGGAAGAGTTCATGGCCACAAAAGCACTCCTGGCCTTGCCTGTAAGCAGGGGTATTAGGCGTATGGCCCAGTCTCCTCTCGGCCATTGGTAAACTTCCGCCAATCTCTCAAAAGTGGTCAAAAAGTGTTCTATGTCATCTGTGTCCTCAAGCCTGGCCAATCTTGGCTCCTGGCTTTTAACCCTGGCAGCTGTTCCATCACCGTCTGTGCCTGAAACTCGGGAACGCTCCATATCGAGCTGCATTTGGGTGACTTGATAACTGAGAACTTTGTAGTGTTGCTCTCATCTTGCTGTTTCTCGTTCCTGCCGTTCATCTCGCTCTTGCTGATACCGCATAAAGGACTCAAACATCCGTGAAAGAGCCGTCACTGCAGCCTCCCCTCCAGCAGATGGAACCTCAGCAGGTTGCTCACTTGCCTCTAGGTCACCTCCTATGGCACCCTGGTCCACATCCTGAACTGTGCCTTCCACAGGCTGACTCCTTAGTTTGGGAGGCATGTCAGAAAAGGCAATCTCCCCCACACGTCACTTGACCGGTACTAATCCCACTTCTGACACCACTTGTTAGGGTGTACCGTCGGTGAAGGTGTAAAATCAATGATGATGGAGAAGAATTTTCAATCCAGTGTGTTTATTTTGGTGCAAAAG
Organism: Carassius carassius; assembly: GCF_963082965.1. Taxonomy (NCBI): domain Eukaryota; kingdom Metazoa; phylum Chordata; class Actinopteri; order Cypriniformes; family Cyprinidae; genus Carassius; species Carassius carassius. The sequence goes on from NC_081769.1 coordinate 9,004,311, forward strand.
TGATTCCCAAGCAAAAATATATACAGTAACAAAAATAAAGCAAAATAAATATAAATATAAATTCATAAGAGTTTCACATGTATTCTGGCTATGCCAATATTCAGGCCCAAAAATACAAGGAGTGAACCCACACTCCAAACACTTTCCTGAAAAATGGCTACCAGGAGCCCTTTTATAGCGTTAGGCTCCTCCCACTTCAGGAACATTCCATGTATAAATAAATGATAATTTTAAAGCAAGATAAAACTATACAAATATATTAAATAAATGGTATTAACATGCAACCTATGCATCACATTATTAATTACAAAATTTTGTCTCCACATTACAAAGAAAAATGTCTGAGAAATGATAGTTTCCCTGATTTCCCCCTGTGATGTCAATGACAATGAAAGTGCCCTTCCAATTGGGCAATTAGCAGCTTTAAAATGGCAGCCGTCGCTGCACATGGGTTTGCCAGTAGAGAGGTGACCCACAATGTGAGTATAACAGTATTTTATGTGTACATGTTAGTTTTTTACTGAGGAAATAAACTGTTAACATTTGTAAACGAGTTTTGTGTGGTTTCTTTGAAGGTTAAATCATATAACAAAACAAAACATTTAGCATTGAGACAAAACAAACAACCAACAAAAGAAAAGAAAATTATATAAAAACATGGAACTAAGCAGAGAGCCTATCACACCACCTAAACAGAAAAATAACCACACATCTAGTATACAATGTTAATTTGCCGGCATGTAGATTGTGTGTGTATATTGGTGTAAACTGTTTATGGGGGTACAAGTACTTCAGCAGTTCTTTCAAAATAAAAGTCATTTTAGTCTTAGGTCACAGGCTCCCTGTGACAGTCTTCATCCCTCCTGGGGTGGCGCCACTCTTCTCTCTAGAAATATGGCAAATTGTCTAGTGTTTATACTTGACTAACTGGGGCACAGGTCAGGAAGCAGACAGACTGGCTAAACCGACCGTCTGCTAGCTGCCTCACGTCACAGAGGTCAGCTAATTCTCTGCACATAGAAACTCTTTCACCTAGATATCACACTATAGAGACTGTGTCTGTTCCCCGAACTAGAAAATACAAAAAAACGTCCAAACCAAGTTAAGATTAACAATTTAATTGAAGTTCAACAAATAAAAAACAGATGCAATACTGATAAACAAATGATAAAGCTTGGCTTATTGAATATCAGATCCCTTTCTACGAAAACACTTTTTGTAAATATGATCACTGATCATAATTTAGATGTGCTCTGTTTGACAGAAACCTGGCTAAAACCTGATGATTACATTATTTTAAATGAGTCCACCCCCCAAGATTACTATTATAAACATGAGCCGCGTCTAAAGGGCAAAGGGGGAGGTGTTGGTACAATTTATAACAACGTTTTCAGGATTTCTCAGAGGGCAGGCTTCAAGTATAACTCGTTTGAAGTAATGGTGCTTCATATAACAATATCCAGAGAAACAAATGTTAATGATAAATCCCCTGTTATGTTTGTACTGGCTACTGTATACAGGCCACCAGGGCACCATACAGACTTTATTAAAGAGTTAGGTGATTTTACATCCGAGCTAGTTCTGGCTGCAGATAAAGTTTTAATAGTTGGTGATTTTAATATCCATGTTGATAATGAAAAAGATGCATTGGGATCAGCATTTATAGACATTCTGAACTCTATTGGGGTTAGACAACACGTTTCAGGACCTACTCATTGTCAAAATCATACTCTAGATTTAATACTGTCACATGGAATTGATGTTGATAGTCTTGAAATTACGCAGCCAAGTGATGATATCTCAGATCATTATTTAGTTTTGTGCAAACTTCATATAGCCAAAATTGTAAATTCTAATTCTTGTTACAAGTATGGAAGAACCATCACTTCTACCACAAAAGACTGCTTTTTAAGTTATCTTCCTGATGTCAAGTCAAGTCAAGTCACCTTTATTTATATAGCGCTTTAAACAAAATACATTGCGTCAAAGCAACTGAACAACATTCATTAGGAAAACAGTGTGTCAATAATGCAAAATGATAGTTAAAGGCAGTTCATCATTGAATTCAGTGATATCATCTCTGTTCAGTTAAATAGTGTCTGTGCATTTATTTGCAATCAAGTCAACGATATCGCTGTAGATGAAGTAACCCCAACTAAGCAAGCCAGAGGCGACAGCGGCAAGGAACCGAAACCTCAGAACAACTTGATGATGTAACAGAAACTATGGACTCTCTCTTTTCTAGCACTTTAAATACAGTTGCTCCTTTACGCTTAAGGAAAGTTAAGGAAACCAGTATGACACCATGGTATAATGAGCATACTCGCACCCTAAAGAGAGCAGCCCGAAAAATGGAGCGCATCTGGAGGAAAACAAAACTAGAGGTATTTCATATTGCTTGGCGGGAAAGTAACCTATCCTACAGAAAAGCATTAAAAACTGCTAGATCCGATTACTTTTCTTCTCTTTTAGAAGAAAACAAACATAACCCCAGGTATTTATTCAATACAGTGGCAAAATTAACGACAAATAAAGCCTCAACAAGTGTTGACATTTCCCAACATCACAGCAGTAATGACTTTATGAACTATTTTACTTCTAAAATTAATACTATTAGAGATAAAATTTTAACCATTCAGCCGTCAGCTACAGTATCTCATCAGAGAGTGTACTATAGACCCCCTGAGGAACAGTTCCACTCATTCTCTACTATAGGAGAGGAAGAATTGTATAAACTTGTTAAATCATCTAAACCAACAACATGTATGTTAGACCCTATACCACCTAAGCTCCTAAAAGAGGTGCTTCCAGAAGTCATAGATCCTCTTCTGACTATTATTAATTCCTCATTGTCATTAGGATATGTCCCCAAAACCTTCAAACTGGCTGTTATTAAGCCTCTCATCAAAAAACCACAACTTGACCCCAAAGAACTAGTTAATTATAGACCAATCTCAAATCTCCCTTTTCTGTCCAATATACTAGAAAAGGTGGTATCCTCACAATTATATTCCTTCTTAGAGAAAAATGGTATATGTGAGGCTTTCCAGTTAGGATTTAGACCCGTATCATAGTACTGAGACTGCTCTCCTTAGAGTTAAAAATTATCTGCTCTTATCATCTGATCGTGGGTGTATCTCTCTATTAGTTTTATTGGATCTTAGTGCTGCGTTTGACACAATTGACCACAACATTCTTTTACATAGACTTGAACACTTTGTTGGCATTAATGGAAGTGCATTAGCATGGTTTAACTTATATGACCGCCATCAGTTCGTAGCAGTGGATGAAGATGTATCATATCGATCACAAGTGCAATATGGAGTACCTCAAGGCTCAGTACTAGGGCCGCTACTCTTCACGCTTTATATGTTACCCTTGGGAGATATCATCAGGAAACATGGTGTTAGCTTTCACTGTTATGCTGATGATACTCAGCTCTATATTTCTTCGCAGCCCGGTGAAACACACCAATTTGAAAAACTAATGGAAGGCATAGTCGATATAAAAAACTGGATAACGAGTAATTTCTTACTGCTAAATTCTGAAAAAACAGAGGTGTTAATTATAGGACCTAAAAACTCTGCATGTAATAACCTAGAACACTGTCTAAAACTTGATGGATGCTCTGTCAATTCTTCGTCGTCGGTTAGGAACCTAGGTGTGCTATTTGATCGCAATCTTTCCTTAGAAAGCCACGTTTCTAGCATTTGTTAAACTGCATTTTTCCATCTCAAAAATATGTCTAAATTACGGCCTATGCTCTCAATATCAAATGCAGGAATATTAATCCATGCATTTATGACCTCAAGGTTAGATTATTGTAATGCTTTATTGGGTGGTTGTTCTGCACGCTTAATAAACAAACTACAGCTAGTCCAAAATGCAGCAGCAAGAGTTCTTACTAGAACCAGTAAGTATGACCATATTAGCCCGGTCCTGTCAACACTGCACTGGCTCCCTATCAAACATCGTATAGATTTTAAAATATTGCTTATTACTTATAAAGCCCTGAATGGTTTAGCACATCAGTATTTGAATGAGCTTCTTTTACATTATAATCCTCTACGTCCGCTACATTCTCAAAACTCAAGCAATTTGATAATACCTAGAATATCAAAATCAACTGCAGGCGGCAGATCCTTTTCCTATTTGGCGCCTAAACTCTTGAATAACCTACCTAACATTGTTCGGGAGGCAGACACACTCTTGCAGTTTAAATCTAGATTAAAGACCCATCTCTTTAACCTGGCTTACACATAACATACTAATATGCTTTTAATATCCAGATCCGTTAAAGGATTTTTAGGCTGCATTAATTAGGTAAACCGGAACCGGGAACACTTCCCATACCACCTGGTGTACTTGCTACATCATTAGAAGAATGGCATCTATGCTAATATTTGTCTGTTTCTCTCTTATTCCGAGGTCACCGTAGCCACCAGATCCAGTCTGTATCCAGATCAGGGGGTCACTGCAGTCACCCAGATCCAGTACGTATCCAGACCAGATGCTGGATCAGCACCTAGAAAGGACCTCTACATCCCTGAAAGACAGCGGAGACCAGGACAACTAGAGCCCCAGATACAGATCCCTGTAAAGACCTTGTCTCAGACGACCACCAGGACAAGACCACAGGAAACAGATGATTCTTCTGCACAATCTGACTTTGCTGCAGCCTGGAATTGAACTACTGGTTTCGTCTGGTCAGAGGAGAACTGGCCCCCCAACTGAGCCTGGTTTCTCCCAAGGTTTTTTTCTCCATTGTGTCACCGATGGAGTTTCGGTTCCTTGCCGCCGTTGCCTCTGGCTTGCTGGGGAACCTACATCTACAGCGATATCGTTGACTTGATTGCAAATAAATGCACAGACACTAATTAAACTGAACAGAGATGAAATGACTGAATTAAATGATGAATTGCCTTTAACTGTCATTTTGCATATTGACACACTGTTTACCTAATGAATGTTGTTCAGTTGCTTTGACGTAATGTATTTTGTTTAAAGCGCTATATAAATAAAGGTGACTTGACTTGACTTGACTTGATACTAGTTCTTAATTAAAAAGCATAAATTGCAATTTGTGCTCGCGAGATAACATGGCTGAATGTACATATTATCAGAATTCCTGTAATCATGAGATTTTCTGAGATCTACAGTACGACTTGTACCACCTGACCACTGCAGGCTCTGTTTAGTTGTTGATAATGTTGCCAAAGAAAAACATAATTCCAAGTCCGAGGATATAAACAGCTCTGAGTAGAACATCATATGCTGTCATCTCTACATTTTGGTAATTATGATATGGTGTGAATGCAGCACAGCTGAACGCTGAAACATAACCTGCTATAGAGCATAAGTTGCTATTGCATACCGATACATTTATCCCAATTTAAGGGGACCAAACATTTAGGTTATCTGTTAACTTACCCATGTATGTCACAAAACCTGCTGAACCAAATAGTTAGGTCAGTCATCCATAGTAGCTAAGAGGCACTGTAACATGCTGGGCAAAACCGAACAACTCACATTGACCACTGGTAGAGAGTAGTGTGTGTCTTCGGGACCCCATTAAAAGCATGTAACTGCTGGTTTAAAATACTCTTACAAAATTATTGCTATATATGCAGTGATATGCTTTCAATGTCAAATGCAAAAACATTAATTCATGTGATTTTTATCTCAAGGGTTAGATTTATTATAATGGGTTTAATAGGTGGTTGCTCTGCACTCTTAATATATAATCTAGCTGGTCCAAAATGCAGCAGTTCAAGTTCTTACTAGAACCTAGGAAGTATGACCACATTAGCAGGTTCTGTCAACACTCAACTGGCTCCCTATTAAGACCATTTCAGTTATGAGCCCTAGAGACAGATACCCTGCGAAGACTTCAACTAGATGGCCATCAGGACAAGACTATGGGACTGGCTCCTTGACCAGAGAACTGGCTCCTATACAAGTGCTATATAAATGACTTGACTTTAGTGAATTTGTGTAGATACCACAAACTTACCGAACCACTGACATAGGCCTACTAATACTACAGCACTTATCATACTTTCCTCACTAGAAATCCTGCTATTCTGAGAATGGTGGATGATGTCTGTTGCTGGGATCTGGATGAGTTTCCAAACCAGAAGATGCATTGTTTTTTCCCAGTGTGTGTGTCAGAGGTACCCCTCTACACACTAACGGAGTCATCGCCACTGACAGCGTAACTCCTCCGACCCAACCGAGAAATATTGTGGCAATCAATAAAAGACAAAACAGCAGCAAAGCTCAAACTCTCATTCATGGACCAGTACGGAAGAACTACTTTCCTGTCCCAAATGGGGATGACGCCTTTCTCTCCCACTACCTCGAGTTGTGTAGCAGGCGGTCTGGCTCCGGCGTGGCTTGGTGGTGTTCCGTCCTATAAGAAATCAGTAAAAAGTCCTCAGCAAAAGCAGCTACAGCGAGCGCTAGACCATCAGCATCAAGCAATGGATTACAAGAGGACTAAAAAGAACTTCCCTTTCTAGGAATACTTGCGTGTGTTGTATACTCATATCTTCAATCGATCGTGCCGTTTGCCAGCCGAGGTGTACCCGTATAGGGAAAGGAGATCAGCATCCGGAGCACCCCTTCATGGTAAGTTTCCGTCCCTTTTATAGAACTGTTGAGTTTAAAATTGTGTGACCGAGCTTACGTCTCGGGTTCGCCTAAACACTTTTTAAATAATAAAATAAAGAAAGCAAAATGCAAGTATTACATGAACGATGCACTTTTATTGTTCTTCACTCCTAAAGCAACTCACATGGCACAACTGGGTGCTCTCGTAACATGTGCGTGTTCCAACCTTGCCTACAGCAAGCCCTAAGGGATAGAAAAGTCAGTACAGCCTTAACCTCAACTTCAAAATGTATGTTACATACGTCCCATCCCCCTAAAATAAACGTCCCCGTTTATCTTTCAAACAGTAAAGGATAGAACAGGTAACAAAACAAAAATAAGCATTAACATGCATAATACCTTAACCTGCATTTAACCTTGAAACTATTTGTACCATCTAAAACACTAGAACAATTTACTTTGGAACAATGATGACTGTTTATCTCTGTATTGACGTACATTAGTACAGTACGAAATCTTTCAAGCAACCAGGGGGCTTCAACCTCCTCCCAGCTCTACTCACACCAGGTATGCACTGATCAGGTCCCTCCAGTGCCTCACTTAAATTCTTTTGAGGTTTACTGTGCTGCAAGACCCCAACATGTCAGACTCTTTAAAAGGGGAGTCAGGCAAAGAATGAGGAACCACAGATAGTCTCTCATCAGATGACAGTGTGGGAACAGGCAATGTATAAGGTCTCAACCTATTGTAATGCACAACGAGTCCATAGGGCTAACTATCCGGTTTGTCAGTCCTGGCTCACCACCAGAGTCAAAGATTTGTGCAACCTTAAAAGATCCCTTCCAGTGGGGTGCCAGCTTCATGCGGCTCTCCACTGGATTATGGAGCCACACCATGGCACCGACTGCATAGGGCTGGTGTCTGGGGCCAGAATCGTGATACAGTTTCTGGTGGTCATGAGCCACTTCACTGTACATTCTAGCACTCCTGAAAGCATCCTGTAGATTTTTAAGCAAAGTAGACACGAATGCAGCATGACATGTAGAGGTGAAGAATTGTATGCAAATGCAATCTGTTTGATATACAGGTCCTTCTCAACAAATTAGCATATTGTGATAAAGTTCATTATTTTCCATAATGTAATGATAAAAATTAAACTTTCATATATTTTAGATTCATTGCACACCAACTGAAATATTTCAGGTCTTTTATTGTTTTAATACTGATGATTTTGGCATACAGTAGGGATGGGCGTATCGATCCTGTAGTATCGATAGATCGATATCCTCGCGCTACTCATTTGGCATCGATTTCCTTAAAAAAATATCGATATAAACTAAAAAATTATAATTGTATCACTAATTGTAATATGTATCACTTTCAGCTGTTTTAGATTACTTCCTTAAATTACTATGTGCCGGGACACCCCTGGCTGTACCAGTGGCGGCGTATTGAGCTGGTCCATGTCACGTGACAGGAGACGAGCGAATGAGCGAGCGTCATTGTTGAGCGTCACAGCCGACAACGACACACACACACACACACACAGCTGAGCCAGCCAAGGCCACCAGCCCAGCACGAAAGCGGGAGTCGGAGGGAAAGAAGTTGAACTAAGAAGCATATAATATGGCAGACAAAAAACGAAGCGTGGTGTGGTGTTATTTTTCACCAGTCGATAAACTCACGGCAAGGTGCCAAGTGTGTGATAAAAAAGTTTCCCACAGCAGCAACACAAGCAATTTATTCAAACATCTAAAGACGACGCACCCCGAGACCCACAGTGAGCTTGAAAAAAGACAGGCAGAGGCTGCTGTGAAAGTCCAGTCTCCTGCACCACCCGCAGTCCGGCAGAAGACCCTGCACGAGAGTCTGCAAAATAGCCAAGTGTATCCAGGTACAGACTTGACAGTGGAGTGATAAAGTCTATAAATATTACAATCACAATCTAATTTTAACAGACACTTCAGGTGAAGGGGATAAGTATATCCAGTAACGTTACTGTCTAGTTGTGGATTAGCCTAGGTCTTGGTTTTTAGTAATGTTTACTGAATATTTTGTTTAAATAATTATCTGAAATTCAAATAATTTCCACACCTTAAAGGGGAATTTACAGAAGTTGAAAATTGCTGGCTCAGAGTATTAAAACAAGATAAGAAAATATGAGATACAATTTGGGGGATTTTTCATCTTTGCATGACAGTTTTATTTTTTCCATTGAAAAGAAAATATTAAAAACTATGATGTTGGGATATTGGTTTTAATCTGTAACATGATTTCTTACATTTGGAAACCATAATTTCATATTTCATTAATTATATATCACAAACTTCTGCAGCTTCAGATATGACAGTTAATTGGAAAGTGACGTGAAAACTTTATCCTTTTCAGGTGAGTCTCAAAGAGCACGTGCTATCACAATGGGCCTGGCCAAAATGATTGTGAAGGACTTACAACCCATTTCAATGGTAGAGGATCAAGGTTTCCGGCATTTTATGAAGGTGGTGGATCCCCGATACCAGATCCCTTGTCGGAAATCCATGATGACAGGTGAAATTCCCAAACTGTACGAGCAAGCACAAAAAGCCGTCTAAGGCCGGAGAAATAATCAGCCAGAGGCGTAATCGTCTTAAAGCAAAAAATGTGAATATGATACTTTTTCTGAACAGCAATCTGAAACTTCAGTAAAGTGTGACGACATATCTTGAGTGCACTAAAAGCGTGATGGTGTCAGACAGTTTTCTAGTTCATTTTTCCAAGTTCATTTTCTCAGGGAACAACTGTCTTTGTTATGCAGGTTTATAGGATAAGTAAATCCTAGTTTATCATGATCTTTATGACGTCATGTTTTTGATTCAGTGAAGTGTTACATGTTTACTTCTACAAAGAGGCTCGAAACATAACATTGTTATGATGTATTCGGGGTTTTTTTTTTTTTTTTTTTTCCTTTTAGCTTTTTCTACCAAGATTGATCTTTTTTTTCTTTTTTTTGAGAAATAAGAAAAGTGAAAATGTGTATGTTTTTGTTCATATTTAATTTATTTCATTCATATTTATGTTATTTATTTTAATTTTTATTTTATGTATTGACCATAATAAATTTTGTATAAATGGTCCGTATTTGTCATGTGATTTGTCTTAAATGTAATAATATTTTTACTGACAAAAATTGCCAATAAGAAATGAACGGTATCGGTATCGGTATCGATGAAAATGCAAGAAAAAGTATCGGTATCGTATCGAATCCTAAAAGTGTGGTATCGCCCATCCCTAGCATACAGCTCATGAAAACCCAAAATTCCTATCTCAAAATATTAGCATATCATGAAAAGGTTCTCTAAACGAGCTATTAACCTAATCATCTGAATCAACTAATTAACTCTAAACACCTGCAAAAGATTCCTGAGGCTTTTAAAAACTCCCAGCCTGGTTCATTATTCAAAACCGCACTCATGGGTAAGACTGCCGACCTGACTGCTGTCCAGAAGGCCATCATTGACACCCTCAAGCGAGAGGGTAAGACACAGAAAGAAATTTCTGAACGAATAGGCTGTTCCCAGAGTGCTGTATCAAGGCACCTCAGTGGGAAGTCTGTGGGAAGGAAAAAGTGTGGCAAAAAACGCTGCACAACGAGAAGAGGTGACCGAACCCTGAGGAAGATTGTGGAGAAGGAACGATTCCAGACCTTGGGGGACCTGCGGAAGCAGTGGACTGAGTCTGGAGTAGAAACATCCAGAGCCACCGTGCACAGGCGTGTGCAGGAAATGGGCTACAGAGAAGCAGCACTGGACTGTTGCTCAGTGGTCCAAAGTACTTTTTTCGGATGAAAGCTAATTTTGCATGTCATTCGGAAATCAAGGTGCCAGAGTCTGGAGGAAGACTGGGGAGAAGGAAATGCCAAAATGCCTGAAGTCCAGTGTCAAGTACCCACAGTCAGTGATGGTCTGGGGTGCCATGTCAGCTGCTGGTGTTGGTCCACTGTGTTTTATCAAGGGCAGGGTCAATGCAGCTAGTTATCAGGAGATTTTGGAGCACTTCATGCTTCCATCTGCTGAAAAGCTTTATGGAGATGAAGATTTCGTTTTTCAGCACGACCTGGCACCTGCTCACAGTGCCAAAACCACTGGTAAATGGTTTACTGACCATGGTATTACTGTGCTCAATTGGCCTGCCAACTCTCCTGACCTGAACCCCATAGAGAATCTGTGGGATATTGTGAAGAGAAAGTTGAGAGACGCAAGACCCAACACTCTGGATGAGCTTAAGGCTGCTATCGCAGCATCCTGGGCCTCCATAACACCTCAGCAGTGCCACAGGCTGATTGCCTCCATGCTACGCCGCATTGAAGCAGTCATTTCTGCAAAAGGATTCCCGACCAAGTATTGAGTGCATAACTGAACATAATTATTTGAAGGTTGACTTTTTTGTATTAAAGGAGTCATACCCTCGTATTACCTTGGATACCTACGGCTGTATTATAGTCTTTCAGGCCCTTCTAAAAAAGAAAATTGGAAAAAAAATAAACACAGAGCTCCTCAGACTCTTATCTCTGTAGGCATTATTGTCTCGCGAGATCTGATGTGATATTTTGGCTGTCGTGGACGGTCATTATAATAATGCAAATGAGGGGCACGTTGATTGGTTGCAGGAAGGAGGGGGGTTGACACCGCAGGTAACGCTTTAGCATATCATTACAAACTGACATCATGGCGCAAGTTGTGAATGAACGCGACCGGCTTCCCGGCCAGCGCCGTTTAGGGCTTAAATCAAACTTCATTCACGCACACATATGAAACACGCTTGCATATATACTAAGTACTAGTCACACATACATGTATATGAACTATCTACGCACATAAAGTTACTCATATGAGACGTGAGCACAGCACACACACACAAATATAAGACGTGAGCACACACACACACAAACTAGACGGGGCCTCATTTAGCATTAGGCAATAAATAATCAATAACCGAATTCATGATGATCTCAGTCATTTGTTTTTTGCAAAGTACGTTAGCAGCCATTCCCCATACCTCGAAGCTAATGCTCCCGCCAGAGTTGTGCCTGGACGCGTTCATTGAACGATAGTTCATGAACTCGTTCATATTTTGGGCGAACATGAACTGAACGTACTGCATTACTGCCTGATGAACGTTACTGTGAAGTCGTTCATTCTGGTATCTGTGAACGCCACGCTCTCTCAGTTTAACTTCGTTCAGTAGGATGCCAGATTTCTATAAAGCCTTCCAGGCGAAAACCCACTTAAAACACACCGTAAACCGGCCTTAATATGTAGCGGAAAAAATACCCAATCTGGCAACGCCAGACTCTTGTTCAAAGTCGTTCATCAAAATGAACAAATCTTTTTTCGAGTCATTTCGTTCATTTAAGGGGCTTTAAATGTTACTATTAACTGGCAAATTCCCCGAACACATCAACCTACGCAATCTTGATCATATTCTGAATTAAGAAATCATTATAATGCAGTCAAAAGTCCGTTTTTGCAGTCCGTTTACAGGGAACATAAATAATTACTTCACCTCCAGTCTTTCGTTTATTTGTCTAGTGACAGACGCAATAGCATACAATAGCTGCATTAGCAGTTAGATGCTGTTTGTTACACACAGTAGAGCAATAAAAACACAGTCTTACCGTTTCAATTGCAGGGAATTTTGTTGGAATGGCGCTTTTCCCGAGCTTCGATGCCAACTTCGCCTGATATTGCCCCAAATTTGTGAAGGATTTCAGCGTACAATGTTTAGCACAAACACGTAACGATAAGCCAGTGGAAGGGTTGAAGGAACCGCGTCATTAAAAATGAATTTAATCCACTGGTCTCTGATAGCTAGGTCCGTTCTTGGTAGAGAAAACACATTTACATGTTGATTCTGGCAGTCAACCACAGAGCAACTCACGTGTGCTCTACTCCAGCGTCTTTCGCGACTGAATATGAGGGGGAGAGGGGAAGAGGCAAGCTTCCAGCTGCGGTGTCCATATATGGTATATCCTGCCTCGTCTTGACGTCAAGACGGGGAAGAAATCAAAATCTCGTATTTGAGTGCGCGTGCACGTGGGCTATTTTACAAACCCTGAGGTAAACAAATGCTTCACTTTTAAATATCGGCTTCCCGGCCAGTGTATAATCGTTAGGCAATCATAACATACATTGATTCTCGTGGAAAAGTGAAAATTGTGGGTCATGACTCCTTTAAAAACACTTTTCTTTTATTGGTCGGATGCAATATGCAAATTTTTTGAGATAGGAATTTTGGGTTTTCATGAGCTGTATGCCAAAATCATCAGTATTAAAACAATAAAAGACCTGAAATATTTCAGTTGGTGTGCAATGAATCTAAAATATATGAAAGTTTAATTTTTATCATTACATTATGGAAAATAATGAACTTTATCACAATATGCTAATTTTTTTAGATTGTCCCACTCACCCCCACATGACAAAAGTATCTTAGCCATCTGATCAGTCAATGTTCTGTTAAAACGTTCCACCATGCCTTCAGATGCTGGGTGGTAGGGAGTGGTGCGTGTTTTCTTTATTTTCAGCAAACGACAGAGAGTCAAGACCACTTCCGATTCAAACTGGCAGCCCTGATCAGAGTGCAAAGATTCAGGAATGCCGTGTATCAAAATGTAGTCCTCAAACAAGCAGTGAGTGACAGTCTGTGCAGATTGGTTAGACAGGGCATACAGATTAACATACCTTGTGAAATAATCCTCAACCACCAGTACTTACCGATTTCCTTTGGTTGTTATTGGTAGTTCCAAAATGTCCATTGCGACTTAAACATAGATGGCCAGTAGCAAAAACGCCTCGCCCATTCCCACACTCATTCTGGCGAAAAATTAGCAGCAGTTGGGGCCCCGTGGAGCTGCAACAGTATGTCATTTTTAAGAGCAGGTGGAACCACAACCTGAGCAACAGGGTCGCCTGTGGGAGGATAGCAAACTGAACCACACAACAGCCCATTTATTATGAACAGGTGATTGAACTCAGTCCAATATTTACGTAAATTCCGAGATGCACCTGACAGCTGTCTCCTAGGAGGCCTTTGTGATTGCTTTACCCATTGCCGCACTGTGTCGATATCTGGATCATTCTGCTGCATAGTAACAATATCTGTTAGATCGTATGACAAATCAAACATGCTCAAAATGTTGTCTGGACTGAAGGACAAGTTAGATGTAGCCTCCTTTTCAGGCACCTCAGCAGTCTCACTAGACATGTCATTGTCCGACTGGTCAGTATTCACTACGTTCATGTCCCTTACCACTTTAACTGTCGTCTCACAGTCTTTTATGTCTGGTGTCACTGGGCGGCGGGACAGTGAATCAGCATTTTTATGTTGATTGCCCTCTTTGCGCAGAATGACCTAATTCAGGGGGTCCAATTCCAAAAGCCATCTAGCCCTTCTGCCCATTGGGTCATCCTCAAGGGACATACGTCTTTGCGCTAGATGTGGGCGATGATCTGTATTGATAGTAACTGAAGAAAGTCCGAGATAGTGTCTGAATTCTCTCACTGCCCACACAATAGCCCATAATTTTCGGTCAAAAGTAGACCAATGTCTCAGTGTGACATTCAAGGAACGGCTGACATACGGTACTACGTGCTCTAGTCCATTTTTTTCATGTGCAAGTACAGCACCCACAGCCCACTTGGAGGCATCCGTATACACTTTTGAAAGGCACTTTGAAATCAGGCAGTGTCACAATGGGAGCTGTAGACAGCACTTCTTTCAAGTAATTAAATGTGTTGTCACAGTCGGTATTCCATACAAAAGGCAAATTTTTGCCCACCAGTTCATTCAGCAGGGCTGCATGTTTCGAAAAGTCCTTTACAAAGCGTCGATAGCAGGGGCGTAGATTACGCGGGGGATGCGCACTTTTTTTAATGGAGAGTTGTGTTCACGACATTTTGAGGTTTTAATGGAGCAATGTATATAAATGCAGTATGAATTAAAATTCAAAGAGACAAGATAGTCTATACATGACATTTACGTTTCCATGGCAATAAGTTCACTCACTTGTCATGTCATCACACGCCGTGGTCTCGCGCTGTATCCAACATTCACAGAGGTCACTATGAGTTCAAAGCACCAACAAACTCTTCACTCCTTTTTTACGAAAAAGTCAAGCTGCGTAAGTTGGCATGTGGTATCTGAACAGTTTTCCACAATGTTGAGTAACTCTGCCTGTTGCTTTTGTTGAATAATTAGCTAATTTTGATGAAAATTATAAGGAAAAAATAGCTGCTTGGACAAACGTTCACTTTTTTTCTTTGTATTTTCCGTAACTCTTTTATAACCTCTTTTGTTTTAACAAGTATGTTATAAAAAGCCTTCAAATAATAATAAAGATAATGTTGAACTGAGATTTTACAGCATTTACAGCATGTTTAACTGTGCCAATTCTACATAACGTAATTTATTCAATCAAGTATTCTTGCATTGACGATCTGATAGGAACGATATTAATTTATGGGGTGCACTTTCATTATTGCACAAATTGTACATATTTATATGTTGTCAAGAATGAGCAAGAAACAGACAGCCTAGCTTTGTATGGGCAGAATCAGGATGTCACACAAGAAAAAGAAACTTCCCAGGTGACAACAGATGTGGCTTTTAACACCTGGCTGCTATTGCAGTTTTTTTTTTACATTGTATTAAATCTATTAATACACAACTGTTTGTAAAAATATGTAACACATTAGTATGATAAACAACTTCTCAACTATCATTTATTAGCTTGCATATTAACTGTTTATTAGTAGGCTACTTTGAAAGCACATATTAATTCCTTATTCTTCATGACCATTTTCTGCATCCCATAATCCTACATAATACCTAAACTTAACAACTACAATAACTACCTTGAAATCTAACAAGCAGTAAATTAAAAGGCAAAAGTCATAGTTAAAAGTGAATATGTGTTCCTCATACTAAAGTTTTAAAAAATAATTTAGGATTCAAATTATTTTATTTTCTTCTGTATGTCACTGTTCTCTGTATGTACATGTTTCAAATACTACTTTATTTTCAATAGACAGAGGCAGAAGAGAATTCAGAGTTGAAGGTGAATGAGGCAGAAAGTTTCATTGAGGCTTTAGACGTAAGGACAGATTATTTACAGCATTGTCTATGTAAGATATTTCTTATACATTTTAACTAAAGACCATTCAGTCTAATTTTTACTTTTTTGTAGACAGAACAGGGGGCATCTGGCATAGGGTGGGCTGCTGTAGAAGTAGGCAGGTCTTCTGTCACTGTATTAAAACCTCACCAGCCAGATCCTAAGGCTGTTTTGTGTCAGGTGCTTCGGGACAGAACTCCCGGTACCAAATTTCAGGCTCACTGGTACCAAGAATTTGCATGGCTTCATTTTGAGCCTGGTACTGATGGAGCATTGTGCTTCTACTGCCACAAAGCCTTTAAAAACAAAACATCAGAACTTGCCAAAAATTCAGAAACCACCTTTATCATCTCTGGCTTTAAGAACTGGAAGAAGGCCAGGGAGAGGTTTACATTACATGCAGGATCAGAATGTCACAAGACAGCTATAAGAACACACATCTATGAATCAAGACCAATAGATGTTCAGCTGTCCAATATCCTGGCATCCCAGCAAGAGGAGGCAAGGAAATGCCTATTAAAGATAATCAGTGTTGTGCAGTTTCTGGCAAAACAAGGTTTATCTTTTAGAGGCCATGATGATGATGAGGGAAACTTTAATCAGCTTCTAAAATACAAGTCAGAAGATGACCCTAGCCTGACCAAATGGTTGTCCCTCAAAACTGATTATACTTGCCCGCAAATTCAGAATGAAATCTTCAATTTATTCAGTAATTCTATAATTCGTGGAATTATGGAAAAAATAAATTCACTTCCGAACTTGCAGTTTTGTGTCATCATGGATGGTACCCAAGATTTATCAGGAAAGGAACAAGAATCAGTCTGCCTTAGATATGTTGATCACGATTTAATAGTCCATGAGGAATTTGTTGGCCTGTATGAAGTCTCCGTTACCACAGGAGAGAACCTGGCAAAGGTTCTGAAGGATGTACTGCTCCGTCTTAACTTATCCATCATTGGGCTGAGAGGGCAGGCTTATGATGATGCTGCGAATATGGCAGGAAAATATTCAGGGGCACAGGCCATCATCAAAGAGAGTCAGCCACTTGCATTATATGTCCACTGTGGTCCGCACTGTGTAAATTTAATTACACAGCATGCTTGCAGATCATCTCCTGTTATCCGTGACTCTTTGCAGTGGGTTCATGAAGTGGGAGGGTTATTTCGCCAGTCTGTGAAAATGAAGTCAATTTTCCAGGACATTTCAAACTCAAAGAGTGGATCTATTACTGCCATCAGACCTTTGTGTCCTACAAGATGGACAGTGCACACCTCTGCCATTCGTGCTGTGCTTAAACAGTATCAGCCAATGTTACTCGCTCTGGAGGAAATGGCACGTGGTCATTCAGAGTCAGCTTGCAGGGCAAATGGATTGTTTGATAGATTTCAAAAAGGCAATGTTTTGCTTGGCCTTCTACTTGCCTTAGAAGTGACAGAAGAGCTTGAGTGTCTCAATGCTTCTCTTCAGAGACTCAGTCAGACAATAGATGGAATGCTAGCTGCTGTCAACTGTGTGAAGGACACAATTGCAAAAAAGAGGACAGAGAATGTATTCCAAAGTGTCTATAACAAAGCAACACAAATGTGTAACTCCCTAAATCTATCTCCAATTGAAATGCCCCGTGTTCAAACCCCCCAAAACGTCTGTCTGGTCAGGGTTCAGCACGTGTATCTACTTCTTCTGCAGAATAATTCAGGGCAGAATTTTTCAAGGTCCTTGATGTTGTTAATGTGCAGTTTCAAGAAAGATTTGAGCAAGAGAGTCTGCTTATGATCAGTGCTCTTGAAAAGGCACTATTGACAGGAGAGTCTGATGGTGGTCTATTGGAACAGTATCCAGAATTGCACAGGGCTTCACTGAGGGTGCAGTTAGCAATGTTTAAGTCCAAGTATAATTATCAGTCATCTACTGAGGCAGCAAGCATTCTTCAGAATATGTTGCCAGAAGTCCGCCAACACTTTGACCAAATGGAAACACTTGTGAGGTTGCTCCTTGTTTTCCCTGTTTCTTCAGCAGAGGCTGAAAGAAGCTTCAGCAGTCTTCGAAGATTGAAAACCTGGCTCCGAAGCACAATGACACAGTCACTTCTAAACAGCGTTGCTGTATGTCACATTCACAGTGACAAAATAGACAATATAAATAGGGAGATGATTGCTTAGCAGTTCATAGATGGGAAGGAACGTCGCAGAAACACTGTTGTATTTCTTTCTTTCTGTTTCTTTCCTTACTCTCTTTCCTTATGTTTTATAATCATATATAATCATATAATTATAAAACAAAACATTTATGATTAAAAAACCTGTCAACTAGACAAGGGTTAATTGAAAAGATTAACCCCCCCCCCCCCCCCCCACTTTTGAAATGATGGCTATGCCCCTGGTCGATAGTATGAGCACAGTCACAGCCAAGTTGCATTTTCTGGGGTTCAATTTCAAACCTGCTGACTTTATTCTGGAAAATACTTCTTTCAGATAAGTTAAATGCTCGTCAAATGTTCGACTATAAATCAAAATACCACTTATATAGACCTTGACCAGTAGACCAGTCCTGATATGATGCTGCACCAACGTGCATTTTCCTGTAGTTTTCCCTGCAAAGTTAAAGATGTCGCTGTACTCCTGCAAAGAAATTGGAGGATCTGTGTTGCTTGGGCTAGGAACAACACCTTCAACTGCATCCTGCTGAAAGGGATGAATATCAGAATCAGCTACAGAATAAAACTCACCCAGGTGAGTCCCCTGTTTTATAGGAATGTCCTGTCCAGTAGGGTTCAAAATTCGTGCTTTAGTCAGTCCATTGTGCACATTATTGAGTGTGTGTGCCACAACTAGACTGGCGGACTCTGACACATTAGGTTCCAAATACCCCATAAAGTCATTAGACACCTGGGTCTCACAAGGCATACCAATCTTAACAGGCACAATTGACTCACTGAGGGGTAGAAGTGTCATGTCTGTGGCCAGAGACACATTGCAACATGTAGGGACAAAATCCGAGCTGGTCAGAAGTGGAATGGACATAATTGTAACTTAGCATGACTAATATTAAGAAGGGCATGATTTTTTTTACCAAAAAGTCCCATCCTAGCAACACAGCCTGCGTTGTTTCTCTCACTATATGGAAAACATGCTGCCAGATTTCAGTAGCCAGCTGTAATGTCACAGTAAGTGTGCCCGGGTGTCCAACATCTGTCCGTTTACAGCACGAGCCGCAATATAGTCTTTCTTTAGAGGCCGACTGCGAAGTGCGGGGATAGACATGCGAAAATCAGAGCTCATCAGTGATGCACTAGAACCAGAGTGAATTAGGATAGGAACCTCGATGCCCTCAATTGTGCCTTTCACATATGATACCAGAGGCCCCTGGTCAGTGTTTGTGTCCAAAAAAGTTGTGTCATCAGGTGTCAGGCCCCTGTGTAATACAGCTGGTGTTTGGGACGCAACATCAGCTATAACCCGTTTCCCGGCTCGTAATTCCTCTCCCCATCACCAGGGGTCATAAAGCGCACTCCCTGTCTCCTAGACTTTCATGTCTCTCACCGCATTAGTTAACCTATCAATTGCTTTGTACAGTCCACTAATGTCCTACACAGAGTTCACACTGGCCCCAGTCCCGTCGGCCGTCAAATTATGCCTGATGTTAGCAGTCGCATAATCCACATCCATTGCATTTCTCGCGTTCTCACACCGACCTGCAATTATTATGGCTTCCTCCATGTCTGTCGCTCCCTGCTCATAATATTTCGTCCTCAGCACTGGGTCCAGACCCGCCATGAAATGGCTAAACTTTTCCTCCCTCTGGGCTCTGTCGCTGTATTTTGGGAAAGCCTCATCCACTAGCCGGCTTATTTCTGCTGCATACTCCTCTAGGCTCTCCAGTGCTGCTGAAGACGGGCTAATAAGCTGGACCGGAATCGCTCCATGAACTATCTCCTTCCAAAAGCTTCTTTTAGCTTTTCTTTTACTTTGTCATAGTCCGATTTAACAGGATCAGGGAGACTGTCCCTGTAGTAAAGTTCAAATGATCAAAGAGGAAGAAGACCGGGGTCGGCGTTCTGAGGCTCGTGGGTATTTATTGACAAAATAAAATAAAACAGAAAAATAAAGTTGCGCCACATGCGCACACGTTCAAACATCTTCAATACAATGCACTGCTCTTGGGTTTACGATCTCTCCGCGCACGTGGGCTGCTCTTTCTCCCCACGAGTCCTCAGCTCTCTCTCTCCTTCTCCGGATGTCGTGCGGCTTAAATACCGGTTCCCCACGCCAATCACTGCAATGAGATCCAGGTGTTAATTATCTCTCACCTGAACCACTTACCACCGCTCATCTCTTCATTCGCTCTCCCGTTGCAGACTTCGCTAAACCACGCCTCCCCCGCCACAGTCCCATAGAGAGAACGCTGCATTGTTTAAACGTGTGGGTAAAATTCTTGTCTGTTCATAGTTGTATGGAGCGGTTCCATTCCCTTTAGTGAGCGTTTTGACAGCAACTTCACACAGCACACAAAAATTCTCGCCCAGCACACAAAACTTTGTTTCTCCTCCCCCGAGAACGGAGGTGGCAATTCAATTCGTACGCTCCTATTGCCCCTGTCACGGTCCAGCAAAACACTAAAACTGTCTTCTTCCTTGCACCACATACTGACGATGTGTAGACCCCGCGTGCTTCTAACTATAAAACTTTGAACTAAAGCTAACTAATTTAACACCCGTCGGAACACTTTAAAACACTAACTAAACTCACCAAAAACAACACTGCTGCCACCAATGTGACCAAGCTTACGTCTCGGGTTCGCCTAAACACGTTTTAAATAATAAAATAAAGAAAGTGAAATGCAAGTATAATGCACATAATATACCTACAGTATAATATACATATGCACATTGTACATCCTGTGTATCTTAATATTTAAGACTACGGTTTACTTTCATGCACATTATTTTGCGTTCTATATTTAATTCTACAATATACATCTTTTTTTATGTTTTATTATTATATTTTTATTGTTTACTTTTATTTCATTCTTACATAGCTATATTTATGTATATTTTCATCTGAGTTGTTTTCTTTAATAATTGCACTGTCCATGGAGCGGACCTGACTCACATTTCACTGCAGGTTATATATGCTATATATAATTTTGTATGTTACGAATAAAAATCTTGAATCTCGAATCTTGAAGTATTACATGAACGATGCACTTTTATTGTTCTTCACTCCTAAAACAACTCACATGGCACAACAGGGTGCTCTCGTAACGTGGGTTTTCCAACCTTGCCTATGGCAAGCCCCAAAGGATAGAAAAGTCACACACATACAAATGCAACCCTACAGCCTTAACATCAACTTCAAAATGTATGTTACAATTGTGATGATCGGGAGGTTTAGCAGCTATTCAGTCAATGGGGACCACCTGTAGTAGTCCATTACATACCACACCCACAGTAGGCTTCCAACAAGACAATATCAACAACACACGTGCTCATTATAAACACACATCACACATGCTCAATATCTTTACACACAGACACTGCACGCATTATCTCACTGCAATCGAAATAAAAACACACAAATTACAAAAGGAGCCATACTATCCCTCAACCCAATCTATATTTGGGGAAGTCGTGGCCTAATGGTTAGAGAGTCGGACTCCCAATCGAAAGGTTGTGAGTCCGAGTCCTGGGCCAGCAGGAATTGTGGGTGGGGGGAGTGCATGTACAGTTCTCTCTCCACCTTCAATACAACGACTTAGGTGCCCTTGAGCAAGGCATCGAACCCCCAACTGCTCCCCGGGCGCCGTAGCATAAATGGCTGCCCACTGCTCCGGGTGTGTGCTCACAGTGTGTGTGTGTGTGTGTGTGTGTGTTCACTGTTCTGTGTGTGTGCACTTCGGATGGGTTAAATGCAGAGCACAAATTCTGAGTATGGGTCACCATACTTGGCTGAATGTCACGTCACTTTCACTTTCACTTCACTTTCACTTTCCCTATCTGACATGTGTTGCTGGCAACACTGATACCACTTGTGTCAATAACACTTCCCCACGACAGGTCTGTTGTCCTCTCGACCCTTTGACTAAGTTCATTTCAATTAGTCAGTGCTTTGAGGTACTGTCTGTTCACCAACAGAGTGAGTGGCAGGATGACCAGTGGAATATGAAGACAATACTGACCAACTGAAAGACCTGTACAAGCCATAAACATTTGTGAAAAGAGGTTCTATAACAATATAAAATGTACTAAACTTTTAATTGGTTATTCTACAATTAATTGTACAATAAATTATTCTACAATTGGAAAATACTGTAAATTGATAAACTGTTTGTCGTTATGAAGTTTAATGTCTCCGACAGCGCCTGTAGTCCCATCTACCAACTTGTTAGCAACCACCTTTTTAAATAAATGAACCATTTAAAAAAATAATGAGTGGGGTATAACTGCTGTGTTTTATGCAGAATAAAATATCTTGAGGTTGTGTGAACCACGGACCTTATTTTAGGGGATTTAACAAAACTCCCATTCAAAAAAAGAATAAGCACTAGTACCTTATGAATAAGTACTAGTACATAATGGAAAAGATTCCACTATCTAAAAAAATAAGTACTCGTAGCATGAAAATATATACTAGTATGTCTTATATATTAAATGTTAGACTGGCTTTCCACATATTAATATATATTTTTCATGCTATGTTAAAGGGGTCCTTTTTATGCTTTTACACTTTTTGAATTTTAGACAGTGTGTAGTGTGTATGTTTGGGCATAAAAATTATCTTCAAACTTACAAATATCAAAGCCACTTCAAAGGGAGATATTTGTTTGATATGTTTTTAAAATGGGAAAAAGATTGTATATTTTGTTAATAACATTTTCAGCATAACATTACACAAAAATCCTAGTCTCTGTATGTTGGGTATCTTACCAAAAGATACAGGCCTTTCCTGGCAACAAAGGAAATGGTGCCGTCTAGCTTTTGTGTCCGCATGTAGACTCATTCTGAGACATTGGAAATCTGTTATGCCCTTTTCATTTGATGAATGGCTGAAACTCATGTCCAATATTGCTAGCTATGAACGTGTGATATTAAGAGTCTCTTCTTTGTCTCCTTAAGTGTGTAGGTTAAGTCTAGGATAACTCATGTGTTTAAACCCTATATATATATATATATATATATATATATATTTGTTAAATGTTTTTTTTTTTTTTTTCATATGTCATACTGTTATATCTATGACTGTCATTATTAAGTATTATATTAGGTCAGTCCTGTTACTGTCAATTGTTTAAATCAAGATTGGATTGTTTTGTGAAATACAAGCAAAACAAAATTTGAAAAACCTTCAACATTTCTAACATTATTACAGTTTATTTGCTATAGTTTAGAAAATGATAATAAAATATGACAAGAAATCAGAGTTAAACTTTATCAGAACAAATTCATCTTGATATTGTCAGATAACTTTGATAGAAGTGTATGTAATGGATTTCAATCAACCAAAACTTCTGACAGCTATTAGTATGACAATATTTACTCAACTATCAATACTTTGTTGACCAATTACCAAGCAATGCTTAATTTTTTTTTCAGTCTGTGGTTTGAAAAGGTTGCATTAGCCATTCAGGAAAAAAAACACATAAGCAAAACACTTTGACCACAAGGCAGGTCAAAGTGTTTGAAGGTTATTTATTTTTTTTTTTTTTTTAATCAATTTCACTAGTAGTCCACTGTATGAAGAATTTTTGGGTATAATTTCACAGTTTGCTTTTTTTTGCTATACCCACTTTCATAAATTATAGTGTCCTGCACCTACTAGTACAAAAAATTAATCAAAAAGTATACCTGGTGTCTGAATAATTGTTGGTTTGACTGTGCATTTTTTTCTTGTTAAAACTACAAAGTAATTCAGTCAAGAGCAGTGAGGATTAACATTACAGCAACTAGTTTGTTTAAACTGCGATATGTATTTGTTCGTTCAGGTGCAGGAGGAATTTCGAGGAGAGCTTCGCAAAGGAGAGCTCGTTTCAGTGTTGCTGTCTATGAGACATGGCTCTCTGCGTGCGCACATAACACAGCGCACGAGTAACCAGCTACTCAGTTGAGCTTTTCCGCTTCTTGTGTTTGGATGCTTTAAAGTCTTTTGAATGTTTAAATTGGCATGGTTTAAAAACACGTGAAAATGATAAGCTTTCATGATGAAGGGCAGCAGTAGCCTGTCAACTGTCCTGAGTTTTTTTTTTGGCTGGCCTCAGCCAGATGGTTCAGATCGCTTGGGGCCCCCCATCAGCCGTGGCCCCCTATAATCGTCACCACCTTTTACCCCATAAAGGGAATCCAAAGCAAACATTAAAAAAAACCTCAGGGTTCCAGAGAGATTCAATAATTATTGGCCAGTTAATGTAAAAGGCCTTAAATTTGTGTAATAATTCCTATAATATTAGCCTAAATAAATCTTAATAATCTTTCTTACATCAAGTGTATACACAGGTACCCTGTATAAGATCAAATAACAATAACAGTAAACACAAAGATACCACAGGAGAACTATATCTATTTTTTAAAATGTAGGTATCATATTTCAAAAGCTGACAATAAACATTTAAATACGAAGAAGAGGTTGTAGAAATTATAGGATGGAGTTTACTGCCCTCCATCGTTTGAAAAATGAAGCACAATGAGGTGTTCACTGGGTTTAAAAAGGTTCAGGGGACCTGGAAACCATTACGGTGCCCCGATCTGTTTATACACGACTCACTTGTACTTTTATCTTTCATGACCATATCATTGTTTTTTTTTTGTTTGTTTGTGTTTTACAATAGCATACATACTTTTTTAAATTAATTACAATACATTTTTAACAGCACAGAGTAATAGCACGCTAAATTTGTCAAATAGCAATTGTATTTTGCAATAGATGAGCTACATCAATTTTACGCTTTCTGTCCTCTCTCCCTCTCATGGTCTCTATTCATTCTCTTTATTATCACCTCAGTACCCCTTCAGTCAGGCTTTCCCTGATCCCCCTATACCACCCCCCCCCCCCCCCCCCCAGCTAGTTGTGTCATACACATTTTTCAGTGTCCAGCAGCAAGTGATTTTCTCATTCACTGATCCCTTTCTCCTTTCAGTTCTCTCTGTTTCTCTCTCTTTCATCTGTGGCATGTGATGGCCTCTCTCTTCTACAATTCAGCTCACTGAACCAAGTCAGTCAATTGCAGAAAAGGAACACAAATGATTCTTTCTTTGTGAAGATTTTTGGATACATTTTTCAAGTTGTTCTGCTATACAACCTGTTAAGATTTTCCCACCAATTTTACTAGTGTACTGGTGTTTCTATTGCTTTCTCACTGTTTGAGTGTGTGCATCCTGTGGAGAGGAGAGTGAAATAATGGATCTTGTCTGGATAACAGTGCCTTTTTTCCTCTTTTACAAGTGTTTGGAGTGCTCAGGAACTGGTAAGACTTTGATTATCTATGTAATATTAATGCAGTGGCCTGTTGTAACAACTTATTGTTGGTCAATGCTACTGACCAAAGACTTATTTGCTTTTTTGATGCTTCAGAAACTTTTAATTGTTATATAAATAATCTGCCCTAATGTGCTAGTCACTGGTAGTCTTTTTTGTAAGTCTTAATAATTAGGTTGCAATTTAATTGTTACCTGAAATACACAGGGAATCTGTTTTAACTTTTGTATGTTCTTACTTTTTTTAAGCTAAAGAATGGACATATGCAGGTAACAGTTTTTTATTATTTCCACTCTCTCAGATTTGGTGTAATGTTGTAGTTACATTGTCATAGATAACCTGGAAAATAGTATATACTTTTAAATTGTTTTGGTTCAAAGCTTCAGTCGGGTTCTTGAAAATTAACTTTTCTATATTTTTTATCAAACTTACCTTTTTTTCCCCTCAGTTTTAATTTCTGTTCAAACTGTGTTACTTCCAGTTCAGCTCTTCAGTAGTTGCATTGCATAGTAGCATGAGTGTGGAAGAGAAAAGAGAGAGCAGGTGTCAGCAGGTGCTATAGGTTGCATATCCTCCCATCCAGGCTGAGTACATAGTACAGAGCTTAAAATGTGTGTTTCCATTTGATTAAAAAAATAATTTTGCGATAAAGAATTGGGAGACTGCTCTGCTTGGCACACAATCATGCAATTCACACACACAAACACAGATTTGCATGCTTCAGTGTGTTAATTGTACTGTGATGGTTCAGTTAATAATGCTCATGTGATCAGACTCTAATAAACCTGTGTGAGCAGATTTTAAACAAGAATAGTCTACTTCACAAAATTCCACACATCCACATAAATGCCACAATTGGCTTCTGAGCCAAGACTTTTTTGTTGATTGAATGTAATGAAGTTAAAATACAAAATGTATTATTTTCCTGCAAAGAAATACCATTTGGGAGAACCCATTATGATCCTGTGAAATTCTTGGTGTAATAAGGCCTCTAGAAGGCCTGTATTTGCAATGCACGTGTTAAACTGTTATATAATACAATGTGATCTCATATGTGAAAAGGGGTCTACAAAACTTAAATTTACTTACACTTTCATAGCACTAAAACGTACAATACTTACATATTTACAGCATTTTTATGTGTGTGTGTGTGTGTGTATATATATATATATATATATATATAAAATAAAATATATATATATTGTGACACGTGTCCCGAGCTCTCATCAGCGTCGCCCTGGAAACCGAGCAGTCACACCTGCACCTGCTCGTCACGGGCTGAGCGGCCACACCTGCGCCCCATCAAGCGCTGCCTTCTTAAACACAGCAAACGAACACAGAGGTGAGAGATGTCTCCACGAGACTCGGCTAAATCTAACTATCTGTCTTGCTTACAGAGAGCAGTGTGTGACCACCAGCCCCGCCGCACACGGGAGAGCACAACGGACCCACACAGCCACAGCGCACAGACCGAAGAGGAAGCCGAGCACCCTGCACCAAACCCCCTCAAGCCACCGCCTTTTTACCTTACCTACTGTCAATAAAATCCAACCTTCGGGGAACTCACCTGTACGTACTCATCGTGTCCTTCTTCACCCCGCCACACTGGTGGAGAATGCGGGCAGGACAGTGAAGAAGACACCGACGACCCCTTCCCACGCGGTGTTCCCCCAGCTGGACTGGTTTGGTTGTTTTTTTTGGTTTTTCTTTTTCCCCACGCCCTGTTGGCTCACGTGTCTTCTCTGGTTTCCCCAGGTGGCGCTCCTCCCCCGGCGATGGAAGAAATCTTGAAGCACCTCACCGAGGTGAGCATCCGCCAGCAACAGATTATGGAGCACATGGCCTCCCGGCAAGGGGAAACCATACGGGAGCTCGCCGCACTCCGTATGGCTGCTGGCGCACGTACTCCGCTGCCAGACCCTGTGTCCAGGCCACACAGCTGCTGCCGAGGATGACGTCCCACGATGATGTTACCACTTACCTCCAGATGCTTGAGACCGTGGCCACCCGGGAGGCGTGGCCCAAGGAGGAGTGGGCCCGGATCATCGCCCCGCTGCTGACGGGAGAGGCACAATGGGCTTACTTCACGCTTCCCCCAGAGCTCAACGAGTCTTATGAGGAGTTGAAGAAGGAGATCCTGGGCCGGGAACCGCCCAACCCGGAAGCCCAGCAAGAAGTCCCGACAGCGTCCAGTGCTGCTGGCCTCGGACAGCCCCAGGGATGGTGAGTCACCCCCTCCAACTCCTAACCTCTATTACGATCTGTACCAACAGGTGACGGGGCTGGAGGGTTCTCCAAAGAGCAGCACGCGGACGACCGACTAAAACACTGCTGGGGCCAAGTGAGAGTGGTGGACGGGAGAGAAATCCAACCGGCACCCCACCCCACACCTCACTTTATAGTGAACAATGGCCTGCTGTACTGTGTTGCACAGCGGAGGGGGGAGGAAAAAACGCTGCTAGTGGTCCTGCGCAGCAAGACCGGAGCAGTGATAGAGATAGCACACGCACAACCTATGGCAGGACACCTAGGAGCCCATAACACCGTCCAGCGCCTCCGTGACCGGTTCCACTGGCCGGGCCTAGAGGCCGAAGTCCGGCGGTTCTGCCAAGCCTGCCCAACCTGCCAGAGGACCTCACCACGGACCCCTCCCCCCAGCCCGTTGATACCGCTGCCCATCATTGAGGTGCCCTTCGAGCGGATCGGGGTGGATTTAGTGGGGCTGCTGCTGAAGTCCACCCAGGGACACGAACACATCCTGGTCATCGTGGATTATGCCACCCGCTACCCTGAGGCCATCCCCTTCCGAAAAGCCACCACCAAAGCCATCGCACAGGCACTCTTCCAGCTGTGTAGTCGGGTCGGCATCCCTTCCCAGATCCTGACTGACCAGGGCACCCCCTTCATGTCCCGGATGATGGCAGACCTCTGCAAGCTCTTGAAGGTCCAGCAGCTCCGCACCACGGTGTACCACCCCCAGACCGACGGGCTCGTCGAGCGGTTCAACCAGACCCTCAAACAGATGCTGCGCCGAGTGACGGCCGAAGATAAACGGCACTAGGACAAGATGCTGCAATACGTACTCTTCGGTGTTCGGGAGGTCCCTCAGGCCTCCACCGGCTTTACCCCGTTCTAATTTATCTTCGGCCGCCAACCCCGGGGTCTGCTCGACATTGCCCGAGAGGCCTGGGAACAACAGCCGGCCGTACACCGTACCACCGTGGAGCATGTGCATGAGATGCGGGAGCGGATCGACCGCGTGATGCCCATCGTCCGGGAGCACCTCGTTAAGGCTCAACAGGCCCAGCAGCGACACTATAACCGGGCGGCCCAACCACGGGAGTTCTAGCGAGTAGACCATGTTCTGGTGCTGGTCCCCACAGCCGCCTGCAAGTTCTTGGCCACCTGGCAGGGGCCATACACCGTAACCGAAAAGGTCGGCCCCGTTACGTATCGTGTGCGGCAGCCCGGAAGACGGAGGGAGGACCAGCTCTATCACATTAACCTTCTGAAGCACTGGATCGGAACCGGGCCTCAGCTCTCGGCCTACACCAAGGCGACTCCCGTGGTTGTGGACATGGACCCTCAACTCTCTGCCGCCCAGAATACCGAGCTGCAGCACCTGGTCAGTCAGTTTCCAGATGTGTTCTCTCCCCAGCCTGGGCGGACCCACGTCTTGGAACACGACGTCCGCACGCCACCCGGAACCATCGTCCGGCAGCGGCCCTACCGTGTCCCGGAGGCTCGGAGACACGCCATCGAGGAGGAGGTACAGGAGATGCTGAGGTTAGGGGTAATTGAACCATCTCGCAGCCCATGGTCCAGCCCCATCGTCATGGTTCCAAAGCCCGACGGCACCCTCCGCTTCTGTAACGACTTCCGCCGCCTCAACGAAGTCTCCGAGTTCGACTGCTACCCCATGCCCCGCGTTGATGAGTTGTTGGACCGTCTGGGAAGGGCCCGGTTTATATCAACCCTCGACCTCACTAAGGGCTACTGGCAGGTCCCTCTGTCTGAACAGGCCAAGCCGAAGATGGCCTTCTCGACCCCGAACGGACACTGGCAATACCGGGTCCTTCCCTTCGGCCTCCATGGAGCACTGGCCACCTTCCAGAGGCTGATGGACGTCCTCCTCCGGCCGCATCAGGCCTACGTGGCGGCCTACATCAACGACGCCGTCATACACTCGGAGACTTGGGAGGACCACCTGGAGCGGCTGCGGAGGGTGCTAACGGAACTGCGCCGGGCTGGCCTGACCGCCAACCCCCGGAAATGTCACCTGGCCCTCGCTGAAGCTAAGTACCTGGGGTACCAGGTGGGTCGCGGCCTGATTATACCTCAGGAGAAGAAGGTGGCAGCAATCCTCTCCGCGCCGCAGCCCACCTCCAAAACACAGGTACGGGCCTTTTTGGGGTTGGCAGGGTATTACCGCTGCTTTATCCCTAACTTCTCCTCCTTAGCCTCTCCCCTGACAGATCAGACCAGTAAGGGGCAACCGGAGAAGGTCCCGTGGAACCCCTAGACGGAGGCGCCGTTCCACCGGATAAAGGCAGCCCTCACCATGGAGCCGGTCCTCCAAGCACCCGACTTCAACCGTCCCTTCCTGGTGCAGACGGACGCATCTGACACCGGGTTGGGAGCCGTCCTTTCCCAGGGCCACGACGGCGAGGAACACCCGGTGATCTACATAAGCCGAAAGCTGACCCCTGCGGAACAACGGTACGCTACGGTGGAGAGGGAGGCGTTGGCCGTCAAGTGGGCAGTCCTGGAGCTCAGGTATTACCTCCTCGGCCGCCACTTCACCCTCATTACAGATCACGCTCCCCTGCAATGGATGGCCAATGAATGGTTTATTTTAAGGGGGTACATTTTCACTACTGAGGGAGGGTAAGATGCTCTCCTTTTCAGAATAAAAGACCACCTCGGATTTGGGCAGCTTTCGCAGGTCTGTCAGGGTCCACTCCCCGCCCTCCCCCAGTTTCCCCGCTTCTCCACAGGACTAGGACGACGCTTAGAGGGGGGGGGTGTGAGACGTGTCCTGAGCTCTCATCAGCGTCGCCCTGGAAACCGAGCAGTCACACCTGCACCTGCTCGTCACGGGCTGAGCGGCCACACCTGCGCCCCATCAAGCGCTGCCTTCTTAAACACAGCAAACGAACAAAGAGGTGAGAGATGTCTCCATGAGACTTGGCTAAACCTAACTATCTGTCTTGCTTACAGAGAGCAGTGTGTGACCGCCAGCCCCACCGCACATGGGAGAGCACAACAGACCCACACAGCCACAGCGCACAGACCGAAGAGGAAGCCGAGCACCCTGCACCAAACCACCTCATGCCACCGCCTTTTAACCTTACCTACTGTCAATAAAATCCACCCTTCGGGGAACTCACCTGTACCTACTCATCGTGTCCTTCTTCACCCCGTCACACTATATATATATATATATATATATATATATATATATATATATATATATATATATATATATATATATATATATATATACATCTCAATAAATTTTAATGTCATGGAAAAGTTAATTTATTTCAGTAATTCAACTCAAATTGTGAAAGTAGTGTATTAAATAAATTCAGTGCATACAGACTAAAGTAGTTTAAGTAATTGGTTCTTTTATTTTGTGATTAATTTCACAATAAAAAAAAAATAAATAAAAATGAATATGGTGACATGCCAATCAGCTAATCAACTTAAAACACCTGCAAAGGTTTCCTGATTTTTTTTCAGTATTTTAATGTGCAATACTGACGTATTGACGATGCCTAAAGCAAATTTAGCCTATAAACAACTTTACAGGCATATTGAATCCAATTGATAGCTTTCAGTCCAGGGTTAAGTTCAAGCTCATGCAGGTGCACATTTTGCTATGGTTTTCGGTTTGAACAACATGTTTCCTGGAAACGGTGTGCAACGGGGTATGAGATACGTTTTCTCTTGTTGGGTGACAAAAATGTCAGCCCATTCAGCAGCAACATGTATATAAACCAAGCAGTATTAAAGAGACAGCTCGCACAAAGTAATTAACATCAAAATACATTCACAAGAGCAAGTATTTGGTTTGCACGTGTTTATTTACATTAAAGGCAAAATAACTTAAATAATAAGAGCACAAGTATAGATCTGGAACTTTTTTAAGTCTGTCTAAATATCATTTAGTAATTGCAATGTCTTTTGGTCCATATCCTTTCCTTAGCAAGGTGTGCTAGACACTGATTAATGTAACATAAAAATACTATACATATTTATATATTTTGGTATTGTATTGTGGAGTGACACTTTCATAAACTGTTCTATACTCCTCTGATAATATAATGGTTAATATTACAATAACATAGCATAACAACAGTGATCAGCGATAATGATAAACTTAATACTCTCAATAAAAACAATACAGTCATATACATCATAACACAGTCTCGGAGGTAAGGAGTGGATTATCCTTCAACTGAAATGTTTGTCTTTTCATCCTGAAATGCAAGGCAAATGTTGGATCACAATAATTTGGAAACCTAGTTTCCAAAAATTCCTTCACTGGATTGGGATGTTCTATTTTATTCTGCATGGCAAGGGCAGTTACTGTAACATTGTATATACCGGGCTTCATTGTATCATCAGGCTCCGAAAATTCCTTTTAAAAAAACACACAAAGAATGGACTTCTCAGCTGCCACAGTTGCTTCTCTTGTGTAATCAGAACAGGGTGTTCAATGCACCACTGTTCCGTTTAAAAAAATGCTTTTCACCGTTTTGTTAGGGCTGAACGCAGCCCTGGAAAGCAAAACATCCATAGAATTGCAGTACAAATCTATCAATTTTCTTTCTGTTTTACAGCCGCAATTATTTAGATCACCTCTCAAAAGAATATAACAAAGGTATGTGAACAAAATGCAGGTTTTGGCCATTTGCAATCCATTGCAATTGTTTTAAAGAAATATCACGATTCATGATTTTATCACGATTCTTTTTCATGTAGATTTTTCTATTTTTTTGTTTGAGCATTACAGCCAAACTAATTTCCCTGTTACAGCTTTTAGTGCTGACCTGACAGATCGTAATGGCGGGTCATATACTTTGGCCCCCAGGCCATTAGTTTTTGAGGTCCCTCCCCGACTACCAGAAGGCACATGAAATGAGGGGTGGCCGGATCCATTGGCCAGGCACGAGTTGGAGAGACTAGAGCTGATGATACAGGTTTTAGGGCCAGGGAGAAGATCTGGAGGACTCGGGGAAGAGCGGCAGTAAAGGAATGAGTGGGCTCTTTGGAGTGGTATGTTGAGGGAGCAGGCTTGTGGTGAGCTAGAGCACTCACATGCTTCCGGATGGGAGGATAAGGATCCTGCACGTCGACAAAAGAACCACTTAAAAATCGAGAAATAAACTAATAAAATCTGCTACGGGTCTGCAGCAATCCTCAGGAGTCAAAAAAAGAAACAATTGGTATCTGTTAGTCCCACCCGGAAGTACGAATTAAAAAAAAAAAAACACCTCCAACTCAGAGGTATGAGGCTCAAGAACTCCTCCACATACTCCTCCACATTATCTCCAGGAGATAACCTCAGCCCAGTTCATTTTCTGTTTTAGGTCCGATCTTCTGTAACACATGGACACTGGGACAGAAGGGAAGAGCAAGTTAGTTTGAGTAGAGTACGGGAGAAATGTAGCCTAGAAATCTAGACGCACCCTAGCGGCAGCAAAATGTATTTCGCAGCCTAGAGTACAGTCTAGCAACTCTCAATACACCTTCTAGCAGCAAAAACCCAGATTGGGTCAGGCCAATCACGTCGTGTATAGAGCAGGCGGGGCGGGCTTAACATATGACGACAGAGAGTTGCGACGGCTGCCACTTGAAAACAAAGAATGGCGGCTGCAGCTGTCGAACAACGATCTTTTGAATCGGCTTTGGCCGCGACTGGAGGACTTGGAGTTAAGTTTCTCTTTAAGAAAAGAGCAAAGAACGGCACTTAAGTCATTTTAAAAAAAGGAAGATGTGTTTGGAGTTTTGCCGACTGGATACGGAAAAAGTTTAATATACCGCTCTGACTACGTCACCTTCTTCGTTGCTCTGATTGGTTGTAGCGCTATCCTATTGCGTGCAGAGGGATTTTGAGAGACAGCCGTTTATCCCGCCCCTCGGAGTAAGCCTCGTCTATGGAGAGTTTCCAGACTAAACATCTTGATGTAAGTCTGGCTGGCCAGGCTAGGAGAAAAGCAGAGGATATGGTGAACTATTGCAGCTGGTTCCGGCAGGAAAAACGGGATGGAGATATCCAGAGCCGTTGGTGGGGTGACAGACACGTTGCACACACCTCAGGGTTCACACAGGAGAGGGGAACTTGGAACGCTGGAGTGTCACGAAATTGCACACACAAACAGGGAGATCCATGTGCAGTGTTTTGAGAAATCCAAAAATCATAATCCAGTCAAGCAAAAAGTCAAAATACAGGTAAGCAGTCAGAACAAGAAACATGAATGTCCACAAGGAAACACGAAAGAGCAGGGTGAATAAACCAAGGACTCCATGAAAATGACAGAACAAACCGGGTATATAAAGACAGGTGCAAACAATGAATGTGGGAACAGCTGAGTTCAATTAACAGTGATGAATCCAGACAAAGGCTTGTGGGAAATGCAGTACCTGCAGTGGGGTGACTATATGGGGAAGTGAGACCACTAGTGGATACCCAGGGATACACAAACCAGACACTGTGACATGGAGACACTCAGGAGAGACACAGGGATCTAGGAGAGAACTCAATGGTAGGCAGGGGCGGACTGGCCATCTGGAGCACCGGGACTTTTCCCGGTGGGCCGCTAGCCAATGTGGGCCGGCCCACCCGGTACACAAATATATATATATATATATATATATATATAATTTTTTTTTTTTTTTTTTTAATTGACGGAAATCATAATATTACATCTCTTTTCTACGCAAATGGATGAGTGAGTCGATCGCGCAGCCAACAAGCGCGTTTTCGTCTAATTTAGAGAGAGACAGATTCATCTGGTACAGCGAATTTCTCTGAGCAGCAGGCCACTGTATACGTTCACTGAAAACATAACCGACTGTGTTTACGAGAATACTTGCAGAGACAATTATTTTGAAATAATTGTGTGTGTATTTGTTCATTCAGAAGTTACGATACCCAAAAGATGAATTAATTCTTTGTACGCGCATTGTCTGAAATGCTGCTCACAGCGCGTGCTTTGAACGAGTGCGCGCAAGCTTCGAACGCGCGCAAATTGTTTAAAAAAGTTGAATCAGCAAGATTTAGAAACAAGTGAAAACGATCAACTACGATACATTTCACCCCTCCAAGCGAGTGAACAACGCAAATTTTAAATCGCTATTCACGATAGCCCGTCGGGAAGAGCAGTGATACATTTTGGAGCCCGACTGCAAAACACAATAGCCCCTGGACGTCGGGCTAGCGATTTTGCGAGCCCTGCACCTCAGATCTATCCAGTTTGTGAACCACTGGTTTCCACAATGTTTTCGTTAAACAAAATAAATGATTATTTTAAAAGATTTACTCAAGAGAATAATCTGTTCACGAATCGGATCATGAACTTATATTACCGCATATTCATGCATCTGTTAACTGAATGCAAAGTGTGAGTTCTAGGAGAATGTTTGTCTCGTGATGAACATGTATCGCTCACTAGGAGTCGCTAAATGAACAGCTGCAGCACGCAGGTTATCTTTTTTTTTTTCAATGGAGGATCAGTTGCCCTATTGGTTAAAATCCCCAAACAGTATACTTAAATATCAAATAAATAAATTACATCAAAACAGGGGCGTTTGCGTTTTGATGTGGTGGGCTGCTGTGGGCCAGAAAGTCCAGGGCCACTTTTTGGTCCCAGTCCGCCCCTGATGGTAGGTAAGTAGCAAGGTTTGTATTGAGTCTGTACAAGTAGCCTTACAACAGGAGAGGTTCCACTATGCAGCTACAAGATCGGACCATGACGGAGACTTAGGTGTGTGGTTTTATATGGAGGTGAGCAGACGGGTTGATGGTGAACAGGTGC
This sequence comes from Carassius carassius, assembly GCF_963082965.1. NCBI lineage: Eukaryota > Metazoa > Chordata > Actinopteri > Cypriniformes > Cyprinidae > Carassius > Carassius carassius. Next base: position 9,039,584 of record NC_081769.1, read on the forward strand.
TGGTGATTACATGATTGGATGGTGAACAGGTGCTGGAGAAAATGCGTGAGTGAGGGAGTGTGCAGAGGGTGATGAGCCTGACCGACTGAGGGATGGAGGGATGATGCTTAAAAATTAAGCTTTGAAATAACACAAATAAATTACAATTTAATTTATTCAGATAGAAAGCAGTTATTTTAAATATTAAAAATGTATTTCTGTATTTTTAATCAAATAAATGCAGGCTTGGTGAGCAGAAGACAATTATTTAAAAACATTAAAAATCTTACTGACTGGTAATGTAGGTTGAGGGGTCTAAAAATCTAAATGCATTGATACAAATAGCTTAATGCTAAAAAATATTTGTAAATTTTTAAAAAAATTTAGCTAATAATATGAAGCAATTTTTATTCATTGTAATTTTTATATTTTAGATGTTACAATACATCTAAATTTTACGTTTCAGTATTCAATTCAATTTAAGTTTATTTATATTTCGCTTTTCATGACAAATCATTGCAAAGCAGCTTTACAGAAAATTTTTAGTTTCTACATTATATTTAGGAGAAGGGTTATTAGTGGTGACTATGGCAGAAATGTACAGTAAAAACCATGCAGTTAGTTATAAACAGTGTTTGGAATAACGGTGTTTAAAAGAACGGCGTTAGGTAACGACGTTATTTTTTCAGTGACGGGGTAATCTAACTAATTACTTTTCCCGTCGTTACAACGCCGTTAACGTTACTGAACGTTAAATGCGGTGCGTTACTATGCATTGATTTCATATGCAATCCGAACGCACACCTGGCTCACACAGCGAGTGAGCAGGTGGGTTAATAACGAGATAAGCGATTATGATTGGCTAAGGCAGAGTCATGTGTTTCATGGTAGCCAATCAGAGCCAGTGTTTTTACACACACGGGCCAGCGGCGCCAAACACACACACAGTCACACACACACACACGTCAGCTACACAGAGATTCGCAGCAGCAGGAGCAATGGCGAGTCAGGAGCAATCCGATGAAAAGTTGGCATTTTCAAGGTGGAGATATAAGTACTACTTCAAATTCATTGTAGTCAAAGGCAAGAACGTGCATGTAATTTGTGACACACGCATCTACAAAGCTAGTGGCCAAAAACACTTTTCTTACAAAGAGTGCAGGATAAAACTCTTGCTGTCTGTTGACGTGCAATAAATCGATAAATCGAAAGTTATGTACAAACACCTGTCTGTTCTACTTATTTCAACTGACTTGTGAAAACTGCTAAAAAAAAAAAAAATTATTTGACATATAGCAACTTTTTTTTTTTTTTTTTTTTTTTTACAGTAACGCAAATAGTTACTTTCCCTGGTAACGAGTTACTTTTATTATAGAGTAATTCAGTTACTAACTCAGTTACTTTTTGCAACAAGTAGTGAGTAACTATAACTAGTTACTTTTTTAAAGTAACGTTCCCAACACTGGTTATAAATTAAATTAATCAAATAGACGGTGAATAGTATTGGCTGAAATTATTATATGTTGCAATTAAATTTTGTGATTGTGATTAAACATTGTGATAAAGCAAAATTTGGTAGTTTTATATGTTGTTCCAGGGTTAGCAACATTTGATGTCTTCTGGGGGGTTGACATCATCTCTTCTCATGAGGTTTGGTCATCTCAGATCTTTGTAAGGGTTGAATCCAGATTGAAGCTTGTGTAATTCCTAGTTGCCTCGGGGTTCGAGTTCCATGCCAGAAACACAGAAGCAAATGCAGACTAAATTAGCATAGCTGCTGTTCCAATCAAGCAAAAATTATGTGTTCAACCCAAGCAAAAGAATGAAAATGTGTCTATTTGATCAGATATAGCTAAAGTGCAAAATTAAAAGATACATTATGTGAATGCTTAGCAAAAAGATGTGTCTTTAATTTAGATTTAAACAGAGAGAGTGTGTCTGAACCCTGAATGTTATCTATAGCTATTTCAGAGTTTGTGAGCCAAATTTTAAAGGCTGAAAAAACTCTACCTCCTTTTATGGACTTTTCTATTCTAGATACTACCCAGAGTTTTGTGATCTTAGGGTGTGTGATGGATTGTAGCATGATAGAAGACTAGTTATGTACGCAGGAGCTAGACCATTAAGGTCCTTAAAAGTAATTGATATTTTGTAACTGATGCGTAACTTAAAGGGATACTCTACCCCAAAATGTAAATTTTGTCATGAATCACTTACCCCCATGTCATTCCAAACCCATAAAAGCTTTGTTCGTCTTCAGAACACAATTTAACATATTTTGGATGAAAACCGGGAAATAAAGAAATGGAAATAAAGAAAATAAAAATTAAATAAAGTTTTTATTTTTGTTTTCTTCTCGTACAAAAAGTTCTTCTCGTTGCTTCATGACAATACAGTTGAACCACTGATGGCAGATGGACTATTCTGACTATGCTTTTTATACTTTTCTGTACCTTGACAGTTAATTTTACTTGGCAGTCTATGGGACAGTCACAAGCCTCCCGCTTTTCATCCAAAATATTGTAAATTTTTGACTGTAGAGGAAGTAAAATTGTGTGTCCTGTTTTTATTTTTTATTTTTGGTACAATAAGTAATATCTTTGTTTTATCTGAATTTAATAGAAGAAAAATATTGGTCATCCAATCTTTTACATTTTTAACACTCTTTAAGATTCGAAAATTACCTGCCTGATTTATCTCAACTGCTTGTTGTACCCATAAATACACATGAACTAGACGAAATGACTGGCACCATGGGCACTATCTTCTCTAATACATTAGAAGCTGTTGCCCCCATAAAATTGAAAAAGGTTAGAGAAAAATTTACTGTGCCATGGTATAACAGTAATACCCACTCTCTCAAGAAAGAAACTCGTAGTCTTGAGTGTAAATGGAGAAAAACTAACTTGGAAGTTTTTATAATTGTGTGGAAAAACAGTATGTCCAGCTGTAGATAGGCTCTTAAAACTGCCATGGCTGAGCATATCCACAAACTCATTGAAAATAACCAAAACAATCCAAAGATTTTATTTAGCACAGTGGCTAGATTAACAAATAACCAGACACCACCCGATTTAAATATTCCCTCACACCCATGCACCCAAAGATAAACCGCAGTGCTTTACAACCATAGGACAGGAAGAGCTAAATAAACTTATCACTGCATCTAAACCAGCAACATGTTTATTACATCATATACCCACTAAATTACTGAAAGAGATGTTACCTGTAGTAGAAGAACCGCTTCTCAATATCATTAACGCATTGTTATCTTTAGGTCACGTCCCAAAACCATTCAAGCTTGCGGTTATTAAGCCTCTTATTAAGAAACCACAATTAGATCCTAGTGAACTGCCAAATTATAGGCCCATCTCAAATCTTCCATTTATGTCTAATATTTTAGAAGTTGTGTTTGCTCAATTGTGCTTCATCCTGCAAAAAAAATTATCTGTATGAAGAATTTCAGTCAGGTTTCAGGCCCCACCATAGCACAAGAACAGTTAAAAGGTTAAATGACTTGCTTCTTGCATTAGATCAAGGCTGCATCTCATTGCTAGTGCTGCGTTCGACACCATAGATTGATTACAAAACTATACAGGTATTCAAGGACAGGCTTTAAGATGGTTTAGATCCTATCTGTCTGATCGCTACAACTTTGTTTATTTAAATGGGGAGTCATCTGACAAAGACTGGATGAACGATAATTTTCTCCTATTGAAGTAGGACAATACAAAGATATTGTCATGACTTAGGTCTGAGTTGCTGTGTTTTTGTCTTGTTGTCTGTGTGCCTAGTCTCTGAACACATTGGTTTTGTTTTGGCAGCTCATGTGTTCTGCTGTCAGTGTTGTTTCTTCCCCCTCCCACTCGTTATCCTTAATACTCTGTGTTCTGTCACACCTGTAGCCAGTCTTTCCTCATTAGCTCTCCTCTATTTTAGTTCATCTCGTGCTCTGTCTTTTGTCAGACCGTTGTAAGTTGTTTAATGTTTCGCTGGTGACTGTCTTGTCTTGTTTGCCTAGTCCTGCCATGTTATGTTGTCTTAGGCTCCAAGTGTTTTGTTTTTGTCTGGAACTGTTCCCTCATCCTGTCAGACTTGACTGGTTCTGCTTCCGGCCCTGGCATCTCTTTTCTGTTGGGACCCCGTCCCCAATGACGCTCTGGTTGATGTGACTTTGATGTTGCGTCACGGAAGACGCTAGGACCGGTCCCCGCTGAGAGGTTTCTTTTTGGCCCTGTGCTCTTGGGGTGATCATTCATTTGTTTTCCCTGTTTGCCCAGTGAGGGTGAAATAAGCTTTTTGTTACCTGCAATTGAATCCTGTGTATTCCTGACAGACATTACTTATTGGAACAAAACACCGAATCTAGTAGATTACAATTTGCAACTAGATGGATGTACTGTTAGTTCCTCTACAGTCAAAAATCTGGGTGTTATATGAGACTGCAACTTGTCTTTTGAAAACCATATTTCCATTATTACAAAAACGTTCCATCTTAGAAACATTGCCAAGCTACGAAACATGTTACCTGTTTCAAATGCAGGAAAGCTAGTTCATACATTCATGACCTCTAGACTTGACTATTGTAATGCACTGCTACAGTAGGTGGTTGTCCTGCATCTTCAATAAACAAGCTACAGGTAGTCCAAAATGCAGTGGCTAGAGTCCTTACCAGGTCAAGAAAATGTGATCATATTACCCCAATTTTACAGTCTCTGCACTGGCTACCTATTAAGTTCCGTATCAGATACAAAATATTATTACTCAACTATAAGCCCCTTAATGGCTTAGCTCCTGCATACCTAACTAGCCTTCTATCATGCTCCCTAAGGTTACAAAATGCTGGACTTTTGGTAGTACCTAGGATAGCAAAGTCCACTAAAGGAGGTAGAGCTTTTTCACATTTGGATCCCAAACTCTGTAATTGCCTTCTTGATAATGTTCGGGGTTCAGACACTCTCTGTTTAAATCTAGATTAAAAACACATCTCTTTCGCCTAGGATTCTAATAATGCATCTCATAATTTTGGACTGCAGTTATATCTGATCAAATGCACATTATTATTCTTTAGCTTGGGTTAAACTAATTAATTTTACTTGGTTGGAACTGCAGCTACGCTAATTATGTCTTTATTTGTTTCTCTGTTTTTCTGTGGGATTTACATCCCGTGGTAACTAGGATTTACACAAGCTTCAGTCTGGATGCAGAACACCTGAGAAGAGATTATGTCACTCCCTCAGAGGACCTCAGATGATGCTAACCTTGAAACAACATACTGTTATAACATTGTTGTTATAATTTCTGCCATATGCATATATACTGACAGTCAGCACTGATAAGCTACTACTATTGTAGAAACTTAATTTTCTTTGTTGCTTTGCACTTATTTGTATTGTAAAAAGTGCTATAAAAAATAATTTTTAATTTAATTTTGGCTTAGATTATTCAAAAGTTTCATCTGGTCTTGTAGAAATATATAGTGGAGTATCATCAGCATAACAATGGAAACTAATCCTGTATTTTCTAATAATATTACCAAGGGGAAACATGTATAGCAGAGTCTGTCTATAGTTGGGCATACTGTTCCACGCAATTATAAACATTTCCAAGTTAGTTTTTCTCCATTTGTGCTAAAGATTACAAGTTTCTTTCTTGAGAGAATGGGTTGTACCATGGCACAGTACTTTTTTCTCTAACTTTTTTAAATTCAATGGGGGAAACAGCTTCTAATGTATTAGAGAAAATAGTGCCTATATTGCTACTCATTTCGTCTAGTTCATGTGTATTTATGGGTACACAGAGCAGTTGAGGTTAAATCAGGCAGGTTATTTCTGAACCTGTCTTTGGTGGTTGGAACAATGGTTCTACCTGGACGATAATATGGTAATAGTAAATATCAGAAATACGCAGCATGCACGATACAAGGTAGTGGCCAGTAATATCACTTTGAGGTAAAATCAGTATATCAGCAAGATCAATTCCATTTGAGTGGGCCTGGTGACATTTTCCTTGACTCCAAAAGAGTTTAATAAGTCTGTGAACGAAAGTCCTAGATCATTATTTGTATTATCAACGTGAATGTTAAAGTCTCAGATGCTTAGCACTTTATCAACATTAACCAATAGGTCTGAAATAAAATCTGCAAGTTATTTTAAGAAATCTGTACATGACCCAGGCGGTCTACTGTATACACAGTAGCCAGAGCAAGAGAAAGGAGAGATTTCTTTTGCATATCTGACAGTATAACATTAAGTATAAGTATTTCGAATTAGTTAAACCTGTTTCCTGTTTTCTGAGTAACATTGAGAGTATCACTATATATTTCTGCAACATCGCCACGATGACCAATCTGACGGTGCTCATGTTTATAACAGTAGTTTGGTGGAATAGACTCATTTAGACCAATATACCAATATACTCACTTGTTTTGAGCCAGGATTCAGTCAAGCAGAGTACATCAAAATTATTATCTGTGATAATTTAATTTACAGTAACTGCTTTGAGTGAACTAATCAATTTTTTTTTTGCATTTTTCCAGTTTAATCATAAAAACATACAAAAATATATGTTTTGTGCTTGCAAACGTTACATACTAATACGCACATATAATCACTGACACCAGGCAGCATTTATAATAAGGCCTTATCAGTGTATTGCTAAATACACAACAGGCCCAGCAAATAATGAGGTTAAATCTGCAACCTGAGAAGAACTTGTCTAGGTTATATTTAACTTTCCCATGTTTGGGGAAGCATGCAACAGTATGTCAGTTGTCATAGAGATCTCCTTGGAAACTACAGATCAGTGAAAGCAACTCTTCCACCCCCTACCCTTGAACAGGGCTTTGGGGGGTTAATCTTGGTGAACAGTGAGATTGAGTGGGCCTCTAATCCCTGTGTATACAGAACTGCCTTGGCACCAAACTGAAACACTCAGACTAATATGCAGAAGGTTTCTTTTATTGTAAAATAAAACTATTTATTTTAGTAAATAATTTTTATTATTTTTTGGTCTCTTTTTTTATGTTGATCTGTCCCTCCTTTGTCTTTTAACATCTAAATTCACTACAGAATGTTTCAGCAATGGAAAAAAAAAATGTGTGTGTGTGTGTGTGTAGTCTATGCTTTTGTAACTACGTGTCTCCTCATTAACTTGCATGACTTAACACTTAGCTAATACTTCATTATGAGCTTCCATAACATGTTATAAAGAGTAAAACATACATTTTGTAATATGCTGTTTATTGATTTTTCATTGATTAACCTCCACCCCTGCATTTCACCTCGCTTTATCACCCTTTTGTGATTGTGTTAGGTGCTGTGGGACAGCCAGAATGGGCTGGGGTTTTTCCTGACTGTGGTGGTTCTAATCAGTCACCCATAAACTTGGACACATCACAAACACTGTATGATCCAACACTAATCCCTGTGCAGCCCCTGGGATACAACCATTATGGGAAGAAGCCATTCACCCTCTACAATAATGGCCATACAGGTAAATTTGTCTTTTGTTACCCATTCAAAATGGTCTCAGACTTAGACACAAGACAGAAACTATGAAACTCTGCCACCCAGTACTTTTTACAATATACATGGTTTCAAGCAGCTTCATATCATATTTTTGTGTTTATAATATCTTTATGCCTTATAGTTGCAATTTAGCAAATTCAATCTATTTTGCAACTATAGGTTATGAAGATATTAAGATTTAGAAAATATAATTTTAATAAAGTGGTCTAAAAAAGTATTTGGATGCTTAAGTCACACTTAATGCAATGACATTTATACATTTGAGTGTGACTAAAGTCTATGTCACTGAGCATAAAACTGTGTGACAATGAATTACTGTTTGCTAAATATTACCCTTTAAACTCTTAAACTTCCCACTTGTTTTGTCACACAGTGCAGATGACATTGCCACATTGGATGAGCGTGGCTGGGTTGCCATGGCATTATAGTGCTGTACAGCTACACCTGCACTGGGGTAGTGAAGTAGGAGTAACTACAGGAAGTGAACACACCATTAATGGACAGAGCACTGCAGCAGAGGTGCGTGCTTATGTTGTGCCACGCATAATACAATGTTTTTAGTCATTTTTGTAGATTTGTATAAACAAGGACAATATTATTGTCTGTATATGAAACTTTTTGAAAAAGCATTTTATTGTATTTTTGTACAATCATTATTGTATAAACTTACCCTGAGAAGCACTGCTTTAAGGCCTAGAGATGAAGTCATGAGCCTCACAGGTGCTGATTCCAATGTTTCATATGGAGGCCTAGTGAGCTCTCCCAAGACAGGTCCCAGGAAGGAACAGAAATGGGACAGAAAGGTCTTAACACCTCGCACCATGCATAACATGTAATATAAGTGAATGCCTCTCCAGAGAAACATTTTCAACTAGAATGTGCTCAGCAGCAATTCCTGTCACTAAAAAAGTTAACAAAGCAATGCCTGCAGAAAAATACTCCTGAGAGAACTCCAGTACAGCACAGTGGGTCTAATTTGCAAGTCTAGCGCCAGAACTTATATAGCTTCTATTTGAGTGCCTGTAACGTCCTATTGGAGGGAAAACTTGCATTAAAAATGGTTTCCTTCACCATAGGGGAAAGCCATACCAGCATTGAGTCTAACTAAAATACTAACCCTATAAATTCTGCTGTAGAAGTTATGCAGTAGAACAGGATCCATCCCCAAACTTATATCTCGCAATTGATTGAGAACATTCTTGACACTGACACACTAAATTCTAAGACTATGCTTGAGTCAGCCAACTGAAGAGGAAGGTCAGCACATGAATGGGCTTGGTAAGTTTTGCTCCCAAAACAAACCTTAGAAACTTAATTTATCTCTGTGTAATCTGATTGAAGTAAAGATCCATGAGATCAATGGTCTCTCAGCATGATCTGCACCATGACATACTGTACTTTTTGGTCAGCTTTTTGAAACTGCACTTCTAGAAAGTGTAGTACAATCAGTGCAATACAAGAATGGCATAGACCCCATCCTTTTTTTGACACCTGTAAGTGCCAGCAGTAAAAGTCATACTCTTTTTTTTTAGAAGAAGACATATCTTTCCTTAGCCCAAAATGGTAGCACTTGAGCCTAAAATAGAAGGCATGGTAGCTTGTGTTGTTGGGGCAGTGCCTGCAGTTTCTCCAATTGCAACATATACCTTAGAGGTATAAAATTGTTTTGTGCCTCTGCATAAAGCAGACTGCTTTGGGCAGGGCCCTGAGGTAATTGAACTGTAGGGGGAATCTATTCTACAGGAAGAATGATCAAACTTGCCAAAGAGAACCAGCATGAACCATGGGGGCACCACTCATTGTGACCATATTGTTACGGATTTGTGACACAAGGCACAACTGAGCTCTCAAAGAACGACTGAAACTGTCTTCTGTAAGATGCCTATAGCTCAAAGACACTCTTTTTCCTTTCCGTCAGCTCCATATTGTCCATTACAATACAGAGATGTATGCTAATATGTCAGAAGCTAATCCTAATTGAGGTGAGTTCTTTGTTTTTACTCTAATCTTATTAATATCCACATAATATATATCTTTATCTAATTCACTTGTTTGCTTTCTCAGGCAGGCGAGGAGATTAATCAAGGATATTACAGTATTCTTAACTATCTGGGCCACATCAGATATGCAGGCATGTGTTTGTGTGCATGTCTATGAACGTGTACATGCATATGATTATCTTCCTTGAACATTTTGGGATTACTTTGTAAATAAAATTTTTTTTTTTTTTTTTTTTTTTTTTTTTTGCTTAATTTATTCTAGGCCAGAAGGTGGCTATACCAGCATTTGATATAAAGTTGCTGCTGCCTGACAACCTCAGCCAATATTTCCGCTACAACGGCTCACTCACCACTCCTCCCTGCCACCAGAGTGTCCTCTGGACTATCTTCAGAGAAAGAGTTAAAATTTCTCACTCACAGGTACAAAGAGTCTTAGTAAAAGCACAAACAATGCATATTTCACATATAAAGTAGTTTGTGTGGAATGAGGAATTTCTGAAATCGTATATAAATAACATACCTTATTTGAATGAATGTTCATCTCTATCTCCATCCTCAGTACCACAACTAAGGCACTGAATTCCCAACTGCTCCCCTGGGTACTACAGCATAATGTCTGCCCACTGCTCCGGTTGTGTTCACGGTGTGTGTGTGTGTGTGTGTGTGTGTGTGTGTGCGTGTGTGTGTGTGAATTCACTGCTGTGTGTGTGCACATTGGATGGGTTAAATGGAGAGCACAAATTCTGAGCATGGGTCACCATACTTAGCTGTATGTTACGTCATTTTCACTTGCACTTTTTCACTTTTCACTTCAAATTAAAAATCTATTATGAGCTCTCAGATAAATGTAATTTTTTATGCTTAAATAATGTATATTTCAGTTTGGTCAAACCAATGCATATTTATAGTTATCATGGCAGCTGTAGCAACACAATGTATTACCAGTTTTGGCAAATGGTTGTATAAATAGAATGCGAGAGTTCATCATATTGTCATAAACCATAGCAACCATAGCATATCAAGTAAATATATATATATAACTGTCTAGGTATATTTACAGTCTTGGCTTCGATGTATAGGTAGGCAATCTCCCTGAAATTTTACATATAAAAGAACTCTTCAGCTTGTGAAATAGAGTTTCATGACTGAACTTTATATAATTTACATGGCTGACAAATTCTCTTCTCTTCTCTTCTCTTCTCTTCTCTTCTCTTCTCTTCTCTTCTCTTCTCTTCTCTTCTCTTCTCTTCTCTTCTCTTCTCTTCTCTTCTCAGCTGATTAAATTACAAACAGTGTTGTACTCCAGTAAAGAAGAAGAGGCAGAGCCCATGGCTCTCCAGGATAACTACCGCACCACCCAGCCACTCAATAACAGAACTGTCCTGTCCTCTTTTATTCCGGGTAGGAGAGAGCGAAAAAGAATTAAAGAGGAAAGGGGGGAGAGAACAGAGCTGGGGGTGGGGGATTATGTAGCTGTGCCCTTTGTTTATATGATGGCTGATTAGGTTTTAAAAATCTCTTGTGAACACAGAGTTTATTGTAATCATGTGAGCCTGTGTGAGTCTATGCCCGAGTGGGGAGAGCAGTACAAAGCAGCTATAAGACTCAGTTGATGTAACAGTGCTTGATGAAGTTATTTATGATTGTTTCAAATGTTTCCAATATAAATAACAGTGATCAGCAGACACCCCTTTTCTCCCTTCCAGGGAAGATTTGGAAGGTTTAAAAGAATAGTTAACCTAAATTACATGCTATGAACTGTTTTACACAGAGAAGTGCTGTGTAAAGATTCTTCAAAAAAATTGGCCTGTTGTGTTCCACCAAAACAATTACAATATACAATTTTGGAATAACTTAGTGATGAGTAAATTATTATAGAATTGTCATTTGTCAAAATTACAATTCTATATTCATTCATATACTCATAGTGCTTATGCTGTCTCTAACTTCTCTTTATCTCACCGTTTCTCTCTCCAGTCTCAGTAAAAATGTATACTGCAGGTGAGAAATTTTTTTTTATACTAAGCATTATATTAACCACTTTATTGTCTAAACATTACATTTTACTATTTACATGTCAACGCAGGATTTTTTTTTCTGATGTATTATTATTATTAAAAAATTTTAACAGCATTACAAATACCTAACAGTTAACGCAGGGTGGAGCTAGGGTTTGCAACCCCACGCACAACTGTTGCTTTTTTTTTCCTTGACAAGAATTGCATTTATTTAGAGACTTATTATCGCTTCAGTGCCAGGTGATAATCAACGACCACGCAAAAGGTACTTTGCAGATGACGAGGAGTTTTAGTAGAACATCAGTGAGATGAGATGAGAGTCAGATGAGATGCTGTCAAGCCATATGTCAGTAAGACAATATCTCTGTCATGTTAGCTGTTATACTGTACTCGTAGTGCATGCTCTTCAATTACATGCTCAAATACATAGCCTGTATAATTTCACACTAAATAGCAGCCAAATAACCTAATAATCCAGTTGCTATGATGTCTGTTCATTAAAGAACAAAAGAAAAAAAGAGGAGATCAATAACTTTTGTAGCTTTAAGAATTAATCTATAATCTATAATCAATTTAGAATTTAGGGTTTGTTAACTTTTTTTCAGTTTCTGTATACAGGTGCATCTCAATAAATTAGAATGTCGTGGAAAAGTAAATTTATTTCAGTAATTCAACTCAAATTGTGGAACTTATGTATTAAATAAATTCAATGCACACAGACTGAAGTAGTTTAAGTCTTTGGTTCTTTTAATTGTGATGATTTTGGCTCACATTTAACAAAAACCCACCAACTGAATCTGAAATCTCAACAAATTAGAATATGGTGACATGCCAATCAGCTAAGCAACTCAAAACACCTGAAAAGGTTTCCTGAGCCTACAGAATGGTCTCTTAGTTTGGTTCACTAGGCTACACAATCATGGGGAAGACTGCTGATCTGACAGTTGTCCTGAAGACAATCATAGGCCTTCACACCCTTCACAAGGAGGGTAAGCCACAAACATTCATTGCCAAAGAAGCTGGCTGTTCACAGAGTGCTGTATCCAAGCATGTTAACAGAAAGTTGAGTGAAAGGAAAAAGTGTGGAAGAAAAAGATGCACAGCCAACCGAGAGAACCACAGCCTTATGAGGATTGTCAAGCAAAATCGATTCAGGAACTGGAGTGAACTTCACAAGGAATGGACTGAGGCTGGAGTCAAGGCATACAGACGTGTCAAGGAATTGGGCTACAGTTGTCGTATTCCTCCCGGTAAGCCACTCCTGAACCACAAACAATGTCACAGGCATCTTACCTGGTCAAGGAGAAGAAGAACTGGACTATTGCCCAGTGGTTCAAAGTCCTCTTTTCAGATGAGAGTAGATGAGAGTTTTGTATTTTATTTGGAAACCAAGGTCCTAGAGTCTGGAGGAAGGGTGGAGAAGCTCATAGCCCAAGTTGCTGGAAGTCCAGTGTTAAGTTTCCATAGTCTGTGATGATTTGGGGTGCAATGTCATCTGCTGGTGTTGGTTCACTGTGTTTTTTGAAAACCAAAGTCACTGCACCCATTTACCAAGAAATTTTGGAGCACTTCATGTTTCCTTCTGCTGACCAGCTTCTTGAAGATGCTGATTTCATTGTCCAGCAGGATTTGGCACCTGCCCACGCTGCCAAAAGCACCAAAAGTTGGTTTAATGACTATGGTGTTGGTGTGCTTGACTGGCCAGCAAAATCACCAGACCTGAACCCCATAAAGAATCTATGGGGTATTGTCAAGAGGAAAATGAGAAACAAGAGACCAAAAAAAATGTAAAAAAAATGCAGATGACCTGAAGGCCACTGTCAAAGAAACCTAGGCTTCCATACCACCTCAGCAGTGCCACAAATTGATCACCTCCATGCCAAACAGAATTGAGGCAGTAAATAAAGCAAAAACAGCCCCTACCAAGTATTAAGTACATGTACAGTAAACAACAATTAATTGGTCTTATGAAGTATTCTAATTTGTTGAGATAGTGAATTGGTGGGTTTTTGTTAAATGTGTGCTAAAATCACACAAGAACCAAAAGACTTAATCTACTTCAGTCTGTTTGCATTGAATTTATTTAATACACAAGTTTTACAATTTGAGTTGATGTGAAAGATCTGTCACGAGCCTGAGCAGATCACAACAACAAAAAATTAGTCCATAGCCACAAAACAGGGAGCAAAGTGATAGTTTTATTAATTCTTGCTTACGCAAGATAAAAAGTGATCAAACCTCATTAGAGAGGAAAAAGACCAAAACTTTTATTCCATGTAGATTACATCACAGGAAATTCACAAATGACATAATTGGCCATGATTCTCTCAAACTGACAGAAGACAACATTCCACACCACCTTTACCAGGGTGCAATAAGTAACAACTTCACTAGACAAAACATACACTGAATTTATAGGAGGTGACCAACACCATGAAACAAAACAAGGGGAAACAAAACAATAAATTTGGAATGAACAATACATTTAACTAAATTTAGAGCCATGGATAAATTTTAGTGAATGAAAAAGGATTCTATTAGACAAATATCATACTGATCAAGACATCACATTTTCCTATGTCCCCTCTTATACATCAAAGTTGGTATAGTCTTATTTCCTTTAGAATTCCCATAAAACAGAACAACTTCCTGTTTGAATCTCTTTGTTACTAGGCTGGTCCATTCCCACAACAGACCAGGTGTTAAACATTTTAAGTCATTTTAATTACAAGAATGAACTTTCACAATTTGCTAGATTTGTATAAAATAACTTTTTAGCCAAAGAGGAATTTTAACAAGTTTTAATGTTTTAACCTTAAGCCAAATAACTAAGCCCGTGCACTGACTCAGTTCAATGACAAATAAAGATCGTAAACCAAACCAATATAGTGATTGCATTTTACTTGATCAACTGCAAAGATGAATGTATAAGAATTTTGTGGTTTAAATCCAGGCCATCACAGTTGAATTACTAAAATTAACTTCTTCACAACATTTTAATTTATTGAGATGGACCTTGTGGCGAGTGGGGCAGGGCCGAGAGCCGTGGGAACAGAGCGAGGCCGGTGGAGTGATTGGAAATGAGTGACGCCTACTCGACCCACCGGTCTCGAGTCCCACGGAGGAGATGGAAGGCTATAAAAGAGGAGCGATGACAGTGAAGGAAGAGAGAGGACCAGGCCTGGATTTTAGTTGTGTTTGGTTTTTGTTTGTGCGCGGCAGTGGTCCGTGAGGGGCTGGCGCAATGTTTTGTGTTTATTTTATTATTAAACTTGATTTGATTGTCCGCCGGTTCCCGCCTCCTTCTTCCTATAATTAGTCAGTTTAATGCATTACACTGGTGCCGAAACCCGGGAGAAGGAGGGACGCGGTGCTGAAGATCCCTCGCCGCTGTGGTGAATCTGTGGTGCCATTGAGCAGGGCGAGGAAGTGTGCACGAGCACGCTCGAGGCGGTGGGCTGGAGTGAGTTGCCGGGGACGTACGAGCTCACTGCCGTCCGCTGAGGGACGTCCAGTGCCACCGCCAGGCACCGCGGAGGAGATCACCCAGCTGGTGGAGATCCGAGCGGCAGTGCGTCTGGGAACCAGAATTTTTTTTTCTCCTCTCTCCCCTCTCTCGTCTCTGTCACTCCTCATCCTTCCATCTCCTTTTCTCTCGCCTCGTCTGTCCCACCCCCAGGTTCCCGCAGGTCACCGTGAGCGGTGAGCGCGGGGGGGTGGGGGCTAGAGCGCAGTCTCGGGAGTACCCCCTGGCCTGCGAGGGGCGATGGGGATATGTGGCGAGTGGGGCGGGGCCGAGGGAACGGAGCGAGGCCAGTGGAGTGATTGGAAATGAGCGACACCTGCTCGACCCACCGGTCTCGAGTCCCACATAGGAGATGGAAGGCTATAAAAGAGGAGCGACGACAGTGAAGGACGAGAGAGGACCAGGCCTGGATTTTAGTTGTGTTTGGTTTTTGTTTGTGCGCGGCAGTTGTCCGAGAGGGGCTGCTGCGCTGTTTTGTGTTTATTTTATTATTAAACTTGATTTGATTGTCCGCCGGTTCCCGCCTCCTTCTTACCATAATTAGGAAGTTTAATGCGTTACAGACCTGTACTTCCTATTTGCTGAAAGGTTCAGGTAACTTTTACTTTTATTATAATGGGTTTAAGTGAAGGTTGTTTTAAATTGACTTAAATTAGAAGTTATTATTTTTTAAAGTCCAAATAATGTTAAAATTGATAGCTTTTAATTATACTGTAATGTTGAATGGCTATAATCAGTGGTTAAATATTAGAGGAAAAAAAAACAATTTCATAGAGTCATCAGTAGTACAGTTATCAGTGATACCAGCCTTCAGTCATACAGAAAAAAAAATATTAACGATATATATATAGTTTTTGTTGTTGTTGTTTCTACATTAATTTGAAGATTTAATTGTGAATTATTGCAACATAAAAGTACATTTAAAACCTTTTTATTGTTAGGTGAGATTAATCATGATTAATTTAAAGGTGCTGTAAGTTTTTGACTCTACTAAAGCATAAGAATACCATAATATGTTTGCAGATATTAAAGAAACATGCTAAGTTAACATACTGTACTTATTTAGCTGAAAAATAATGCTACAGTTGGAGGAAAACACAGCGTATTTCATTTCATTCATCGTCAAGTGTGCTCATTCCTGTTGATGTCATTAATCTGGCATCCTGTGTGTACGTCAAGTCTGAGGAGGAGGGGCCGTGTAAAAACAAACCCTTTCCAATATTTCGAATTTGGACTGCAATACCTAATTCAATCACACTGTGTAAATCCTACATACAGCACCTTTTAAAAAATGTGCAATTAATTAGTAAATATTTTTAATTGATTGACAGCACTAATTATTTATCTGCTGTCTTTATTGTTATTTTTCAGTCAGTTCTCTAAGAAGAGACTTTTATGCTTAATTTTTGCTCAATTATTACAGTTTTCTTGAGAAATGTAACATATTTTCTCTGTTTAAGGTGAAATCGCAGCTATTGTGATTGGATCTCTGTGTGGATGTATAGGCTTGGCTGTTATCATCTGCTTTATTGTGAAAACTATTCGGTAAGAATGTTAACAATCCAAACATTTCTCATGTGTAATAAAAAGCTGGCTGAAGATGGTATGGAATGGTGTTCAATAACTTTTGTACATGCTCTGTTACACACAATCATGTGTGCAGTTCAAAACTTGCCAAGAATGCGTTATCTGTACACGTGTGTAATTCCTCAAATAATTTCCTGCTTTTTTAATTCTTTTTGTTTTTTCTTTTTATCTGGTTTCTACACTCACCTAACATTTATGATAATTTATATACAGTGCCCTCCACTATATTTGGCATCCTTGGTAAATATCGGCGAACTTGATTTCACCAAGTACAACATGTTCCCGGATCAACATCCTTGTTGATACTGGAAAAACATTCCAATCAACCAATCAGAAATAGCTGTTTTAGGCTTACAATCAGGGTAAGGTCCTTCTACACTCTTATTAATCAGCTATCATTTCCCACTGATTTTAGGAATAAATTATTGGTAGGGTTAGGTTTAGGGGTAAGGATTGGGATAAGTCTATATTTTTAGACAATAATGTTGATCCAGAATCATCAAAATATATGAAGCAAATATGAGCAAAGGTGGCTGTGAAAAAAAACTGCCTTGTTTATCCTTTTGATTTTTCATTCAAACAACTCTACGTGGGGGTGGGGGGGGTCTCATTGTGAAATAAATGTTTTCTCTAATTCATGTTGGCCACAATTATTGGCATCCAATTATTGCAACATCCTTTTCCCAAGATAACAGCTCTGAGTTTTCTCCTATAATGATTGAAGAGTTTGGAGAACACCTGATAAGAGATCAGAGACCATTCCTTTATGCAGAATATCTACAGGTCCTTCAGATCCACAGCTGGTGGATCATGTTGGTGGTGCTTCTCTTCAGTTCACTCCACTCATTTTCTATACAGTTCAGGTCTGAGACGGCAATGGCAGAAGCTTAATTTTGTGCTCAGTGACCCATTTTTGTGTTGATTTTAATATTTGTTTTGAATTATTGTCCTGATGGAAGATCCAACCACAGCCCAATGTAAGATTTCTAATGGAGGGAGTAAGGTTTCGATTTTTTATAATTTGGTATCTGATTGAAAACATTATGCCATGTTTCTGAACATGATGCCCAGGATCTCTGGCAGTAAAACAGACCCACAACATTAACGATTGAAGAAAAATTCAAGGTACATTTTATCCCTGTTTGTACTAAACAAATCCAGTGGGTTTGCCGCTCAAAAGCTATTTTTACTTTTTTTGTTTGTTTTGTCTTACATTGTTTTGTCTTAAATTCTAGTAGTGTCTTTCTAGGGGTGCCAGTAATTGTGGCGAACATGCATTGGAGAAAAACAATTATTTCATCATTATAATTTCTCTCCACTTTCAATTGTTTTAATTTAATGATACGTTAGAATTTTGGGAATTTTTTTAACGAAAGATCAAAAGGATAATCAATGCAGATTTAGTCTCACAGCCATCTTTGCTCATATTTACCAAGGGTGCCAATAATAGTGGAGGTCACTGTGTGTGTGTGTGTGTATATATATATATATATATATATATATATATATATATATATATATATATAATATTCAGAACAACAAGCAGAATGTGGGACATAAAAATGAAGCAGCATTACATTATAGACATTTTTTTTTATTAAATAAAACAAATATACTGCATTGGCAGCCTGATAATTGTTTATCACACAAGAAAGTTCAGTCCAGTTGAGGTCATTTACATTTTCAATAATCGATTTAAAATTAAATTCAGTTTATGGTTCAAATTTGGGGTAGGTCACTAAAAAGCAATAGCGCTGTTCCTTTTCAAATGTTCTCTCAAGTTGTGTATGTGGGAAAACTCCTGTTTCACTCTGAACAGAAGCCTAATTTGTTCACATTTGTGTCGCTGCACAAACCAATGGCACTTTAGCCTGCCAGAAGGGGCTATTTCATCAGAATCTTGTCCTTCAGGGATGAGGATAATCTCTTCGCAGACTCTGCAGGAAGACAGAAAAAAAGCTCAGCTCTGCTCGCTGCCGCTGTTGAAAAGCCCTGGCAGAGGAAAACTAGCTTTACTCTGTTGGCATCCGGCACCTTATAAAATTTTTGAAACAAATTTCCAGCACGTGTTGTTGCAAATGTTGCACCCATGCAGAGGCTGCACTCATCAAAGGCTTGTGTTCTCACTGTGAGAACATGAGTGCTGCCTGTCTCCACTCGTGGATCGCCTTCTTTAACGAAGATGGTCCTTTTGTTCTGCTCTCCTGTTTCCTTTCCCACCTAAGAGGAAGAAACAGCTGAGCAGCACATCCGATGAACAGCCACTTCTTTGAGAGTGCATTTTGAGCTCTCCAGCCTGTTCAGACAGATGGAGCAGCTTTTTGTTTGCTTTGGGGGTCGCTCTAAAGGGCTGCCAGTTACAAAGCAGAGAATTTCTTGCTGGATAGTTGATGCTATAAACTTGGCTTATGCCTCGGAACTTACTTGGCCCTTAACTAAGTGCTCCAAGATTGAGCTTGCAGAGCAGGTCGTTTTGTATCTGCTAATAGCACAGCGTGATTGGATGTATTGCCCATACACAATGTGAGGGACAGTTTGAAAGGGTGAGTGCTCTGGTTACTGACGTAACCTCTGTTCCCTGAAATAAGGGAACAAGCATTGTCACTGGCTGTGCTATAAGCTGTGCGTGAATCGCTGACTGTCACTTTAGCCAAATAATTCTGATGAAATGGCTCGTATTTAACTTATAATGGCTCATCTAACTTATATAGAGGTCTGCTCTGCCCCTTCTGGCAGGCAAAAGCGCCATTGGTTTGTGCAGCTACACAAATGTGATGACTAATATGAGGCAGGGCAACAACTTACTGCGTGATGTAGCCAAGAAAGTGTCCCTAAAATTTAAGATATGGGGCAAAACGCCCGTTTGAGATCGTGTCTCATATTTATATCACATAGTTAAGAAATATGACGAGAAGTAGGCTAAGTGCAATTTCACTTTAGTGCAAATGTCATACTCATCTTATACAACAATTCATTAAGTTAATATTGTATTATCTTAGACACAATGTTGTCTGTTTTGCTCCATTTTGCAAACTAGAAGATAAAGACAAAGCAGAAGTGCTCATCTCTGAGCAACCCACAGCATCATTTCATTTCTTAATCCATGTTTTGAACAAATTTGGTGAACCATTTGGCATGTTGAACCATTAGCATATGCGTTGACTTTTAAATGGTGCTGCACAGATAGATCCGTGTATGAGATCAAAGTACCACGAGAGCAATTCAAATGCACAGGGAGTCGTTTGCTCTCTAAGCTCTTGTGGTACTTTGATGTCACACACCGTTTGGTCTGATGGTGATGACCCGCTTCGGGTCGAACAAGCCTAATGATTCAATGAACAATTCATAAAGAACCATTTACTTCACTCCTTAATGAATCAGCCATTTGAACAAACCAAATGAATGAATAAATAACTTGATGACTTAATCATTAAGACATTTACCACCACCTACTGGCAGTTTTAGTTTATTATTTAGAGTATCATTTCATTAAATAAATAATGTGTTATTTTCAAAATTAATAATAATATTAAGAAAATAAATGATTAAAGTTATAGTTCACCCAACCAAAAATTGACAATGACAATTCTGTCATCATTTACTCACATAGTCCAAAAGAGTAGGCTATATGTAATGAATTTTATCAAACAAAATATTTCTTGCTGAACCTACTTTTTGTTATGCCTGTTTGATGCTTTACATAGCAACGACTTTAGATTATCTTTTGGGAGTAATTTCTACAAATTTGATGTGAGATTAATTTGATTAATTAATCACCACATCCTGTATTTATCTTTAATCGCTTACCATCCCTAAAATAATTACATCACTAATGTAAAAGTATTAAGCAATACATAATAAAACTAGACAAATTACAGGCTTCTTATAAAACAAGTTAAAATAATCGACAGAGATCAATATGTCCAAATACAGTCTACACTCCAGTTGTAAACATTCTGCCTAATGCATTTGTAGTTATTACAAAAATTATTTGTTACTAAATCAGTTAAACAGTGGTAAAAAGATAACTGCCCAATATTAACATTTCTGGTAACTCTGAAGTAAAATAAATAATAAAATAAATTTAAAAAATCTGATTTGGAGTTCATGAATTAGAAAACTGACTTAATTATTACAATATAGATTGTCTTTTACTGTATGTAATACTGTGCATATTTTCTTCTTAATTATTTTTGATCATGTTTGTTTGTGATTGCTTTGTGATTGTTTCTTTTCATCACATGACAGCTTAACATCCAGCTGGGATGTCTTACCAAGTATCCGACCTTCTCACCAGCCAAGGTCAACTTTTTTAATGACCATTCATGACCCCTAACCACAAGCTTTAAACCCTTAACCTCAGTAACCCCTAAAATCAAGTCATCCATCCATCCAGTCCATCCATTAAGTTAGGTAACATTTTATTTAGAATAATTTCTTATGGGAGAAACATTTTTAACGTGCAATTCAACCAAAGTCCCTTTAAGGGAAGTAATTTCACTCTCACTCTCAAACCTAGGCATTTGGTCTCGTTCAGTCTCACGGTACTTTGATAGCACATGTGATCGTAAGGCATCTACAGTATCGATCAAAGTCTGAGAAATTTTCGAACCATTCTTTGCGGCATCGCATGAAGTCGAACAAGCCTATTGACTTAACCAATTAGCAATTAGCTCTTTTACTTAGAAGGTGGGGCTTCCTTTAATAGAGTGGTCATATTGATGGTGCCTTCAAGCCATATCATATGCTGCGTCCAAAAGCTCTAAAATGCCTTTCAAGGCATTAAGGCATCAAGGCATGTCCGAACACAAATTCTGCTTCACTTCCTGTCTTCAGAGGTACCTTCTTCTGATCGAGTTTTGAAGGCAGCTTAGATACATAGTGCATTCCATTCCTTGATGGCTAAGATAAAAAAATAAAGATGGTGTCTGAAAGTTACATTTGGTGGTCTTGTGTGTAAATGTATGCTTCTGACCAACTTTTTGCACTTTTGTTGTTATTTCTGTGAAGAAATCAGTATTATAATAATAACATATTTTAGTTATCATCAAAACTCATTCTATTTTGTTGTAGATCATTAAACTGTTACGCTGCCTCAAAAGCCTGTCTGAAATGAGTTTCATGAGGTGCCTTTATGCAAAAACTCTGCCTGCAAAGTCACATGCCTCGTAAGGCAGCGAGGCAGCAAGTCTTTTGGACACAGCCATAATTGCCATTATTCTGAGATGACAACAAGTGATGTTCAACTCTGTGCTGTGCTGTGCTGTTTCTATAGCAACGGTCAACAAAATAAACCCACCTGAAAGAATGCTACAGTATGTTACTGGAAGCTGTCAAACACATAATCACAACTTTACATTTGTGCTACTGCTAAATGTTGCAGAACAAAGAAAGCATGTCATGTAAAAATAATTACTTGTTTATTATTATTAATGACAGCGATAAATGTGATATTGTAAACTTAAACAAACAACAACAAAAAATAACAGTATGAAAACTTACAAAATAAGTTTTTATATTATAGTACATTATAGTATCTATATGTATCTTTGTTCCTCTTTTTGTTTGTTTTTGTTTTTATTATTGCCAAGGTACCAAATATAAAAGTACATAGAATATCAACATTGTGTACAAAGAGGTGACATTACATGCAAAGCACCATTTATAGATGTATGCAATAAAAAATAAATAATACAAAACGAAAGCTAAACACAAGATAAATTAAAAAGATTAAATAAATGAACTGTTTTAAAAGGCTTAAGATTCTTAGAAGATGAAATAGTCTGAATATACTGTTGAACCTCTTTTTTAAAAACAATATATAAAGGATTTTGATGATTGAATTTACTGCAGTGAATATGAAATTTAGCAAGAAATAATAATAGGTTAATAATAAAATATTAATAAATTTGGTCTTTTTGCATATTGAAGAAGCCAAACAGTACATCCTTAAAAAGCAGAGAGAAACCCTGGAGCATACTGTGATTGATAGCATTAGAGAATTCAATCAAAAATAGCTGTGTGTAAGGACGATCCCAAAAGATATGCATATTCTCCAACTCTGGTACGGCTGAGGATTGCAGCGGATTCCTACTCCAATGCTCGCTGGTCCTGGAGATGCAACCGCACTTATACCCTACCGAAAGATCAAAGGTGGCCTTCCTGATATCTCAATTGCAATGTAAAGCACTTCAGTGGGCCGATTCAATTTGGACACAGAATAACCCAGTTATCCAGTCTTATTCTAGCTTCATCGACCATTTCAGATAAGTTTTTGG
This sequence comes from Carassius carassius, assembly GCF_963082965.1. Classification (NCBI taxonomy): domain Eukaryota; kingdom Metazoa; phylum Chordata; class Actinopteri; order Cypriniformes; family Cyprinidae; genus Carassius; species Carassius carassius. Next base: position 9,062,501 of record NC_081769.1, read on the forward strand.
CAGACCAGCTTGGAACTCTTTTATTGGTGAGAAGCTTTATAACTTGAAACAGGGAAAAATGTCTGTCAATGAATATGCTCTTCAGTTCAGGACTCTAGCGGCCACCAGTGGATGGAAGGAGCAGGCCTTACTGACTACCTACCGTCAGGGATTGGAAGCTCGAGTGCGGTTGCATCTCGCTGCATAATAGGACACCATCGGGCTAGAATGGTTCATTCAACTCTCCATCCGCTTTGCCACCCGTATGCAGTCGTGCCTCGAAGAGCACCAGGGCCAGGCGAATTCCAACTCGCCACTCTGCCGACCAGAGGCCATCAGCTCCCCAGAACCAGCCAGTGAACCCATGCTCGTCGATCCCTATCAACTCACAGCGGCTGAAAGACAAAGATGGCTGGCCCAGAATCTGTGTCTCTACTGTGCCTCTACCACCGGAGTGGGAGCGGTCCTGTCACAGCAGCAGGGGAATCCTAGTCGCCTCCACCCATGCGCCTTCTTCTCTCGTGAGCTGCTGGCCATCAAGTTGGCCCTGGAGGAATGGAGGCATTGGCTGGAGGGAGCCAAACACCCTTTTCTAGTCCTCACAGACCACAAGAACCTCGAATATCTACGGGTCGCCAAGAGGCTGAATTCGAGACAGGCCCGCGGGGCGCTATTCTTCACCCACTTCCACTTTAACATCTCGTATCGCCCAGGGGACAAGAATGTGAAGGCTGACGCCCTGTCCCGGTGTCACGCCCGCGAAGAAAACTTAGAAGAACCTGAAACCATCCTTCCTGAAAAAGTCATCATCAGCCCCATTACCTGGTCTGCAGAGACCCTTCCTTCCTCCAATCCTGCTACCAACACCCCGCCGGGTTCCCCACCAGGACACCAATACATCCCCAGGACACGGCACACTCCACTCAATCACTCCGCTCACACATCTCTTGCCAATGGTCACCCGGGGGTCAATGAAACCCTCTCGTTGCTAAGGGAACGCTTCTGGTGGCCTAACATGGCTTCTGACGTCAGAAGGTACGTGAACGGATGTACATACTGCGCCATCTCCAAAAGTCCATGCCATCTACCATCAGGCAAGCTCCACCCTCTGCCCGTCTCTAATCGCCTGTGGTCAAACCTAGGGGTGGACTTTATCACTGACCTTCCTCCTTCCGACAATAATACCTGCATCCTAGTCATTGTGGACAGATTTTCAAAATTTTCATTTTGGAGTGGAGTATCTTTTTTAGCCTACTCTGCCTGTTTGTCATGTAATGATAACACAAAATACAATTGCAAGTGAAGTGTAGTTTATTTTGCCACAACAGCAAACAAGCAAGATGCGAGGAGGATGTGAAAGTGAGCAGGTGAGTAGGTCTATGTGACACATGGACTGCAAGGCACTGGCCCAATCCCACTCCGACAGAATTCCAGGAACAAAACGGTGAACCACACTTGACGACAATTCAAGGCTGAGAGCAAACAGGACTCAAAAGATTGGACAGAGAGTCTGGCATAGACAAACTCAAACAACGATCTGACAACATGCAGTACCAAACATGAGACAGATAAAGACAGGACAGAACAAGCAGCAGGTGCAGCCACACTGATAAGCTTGTCAGCCCCGCGGTTGTCGGACCAACGCTGAACGAGGTAGACAGGAAACAAGATACTGACCCACAGAAAGAACACACGGATCCATGAACCATGACAGTAACCCTCCTCCTAGGAGCGCCTCCTTGTGCTTCCAGAGGAACCTACATGGCGATTTTAATCATCGATAAGCGAATGATCCAATATGTCCCTGGCAGGAACCCAACTGTTCTCCTGTGGACTGTAACCCTCCCAGTCCGACTAGGTACTGAAATCCATGTCCAGAATGCATTTTACTGAATACGTGAGTTCCCCATATACGAGTCGTGGCAGTGGGGGAACTGTGACAGGCAGATTAATGGTGGAATGAATCATTTGTTTTAATTTGGAGACATGGAAGATGGAATGATTTCTCCTGTATGCAGGAGGAGGTTTGAGGTGAACTGCCACTGGACTAATAATCTTGGTGACAGTAAACGGGCCAGTAAATTTGGGAGAATGCTTCTTACAGAAGGTACAGAGAGGAATATTCTTCTATGAAAGCCACACTTTTTGACCAAAAATATAGACGGGAGGCTTTGACGGTGACGATCATCCTGGGCCTTGGTGCACGACTCGATCCAGAGTATGACTTCTCTAGCCTTCTTCCAGGTGCGGTGGAACCTCTGGACAAAGGCATGGGCAGAGGGGACGGCGACTTCGGATTCCATACTCTGAAAGATGTGACTGGTAACCTATGCTACACTCAAATGGAGATAGGTCCGTGGATGACACTGGTAAAGAATTGTGTGCATACTCCACCCATGAGAGTTGCTGACTCCAAGAGGATTTGTTTTGAGACACCAAAAACCACAACAAACATTCCAAATCTTGGTTGGCCCTCTCCGTCTGATGATTACTCTGGGGATGAAACCCAGAAAAGAGACTAACAGTCGCCCCTAACAAACTACAAAATTCTTTCCAAAATTTGGAAACAAACTGAGGCCCCCTCTCAGATACCACGTCCACCAGGAGGTCATGAATATGAAAGATTTGATCAATGACAGCAACCGCTGTTTCTCTGGCTGAGGGTAATTTGCACAGAGGAACAAAATGAGTTGCCCTGAGAACCGGGCCGCCACGGTCAAAACTACCGTGTTACCCTGGCACAGTGAGTCCCAAAGTCCCAAAACAAAATCTACTAAAATGTGGGACCAGGGTCTTGAAGGAACCAACAGCGGTTGAAGGAGTCCAGCAGGGGGTCGATTGGAACCTTAGAAGTGGCACAAACAGAGCAAGCCAAAACAAAATGTTGTATATCTCGAGTGCCACCAGAACTGTTTTTTTATTGAGAAACACTGTTCAATTAAAACCTGGATGACATGCTACTTTGGAACAATGGCCCCAACGGATGATCTAAGACCATAATCCTTCTAGCACAAATGACGCCATTCTTCCAGAAGCAAGCTTAACTGCCAGCAACTCTCTATTACCAATGTCGCAATTACATTTGGCAGGAGACAAACGTATCTTACCATCTGCAGAAGAATGGTGGGAAAGAACCGCACCAGCCCCTACCACGCGCCAACCTCCACCACAAACTGACAGGAGGGATAAGGGGCCACCAGAATGGGAGCTGAAAAAAACCAAATCTTTAGTTTGCAAAACAAAGCCTCTGCCACGCTAGACCACCTGAATGTGGTCTTGGTGGAGGTCAAGGCAGTCAAAGGGGTGGCTAGCTGGCTGTAATTGCGAATCAGAGGATGGGTACATGGTGGTCATAAAGGGATGGACATGGTCAGAAACAATGCTCAGGTAGGCCGTGGCATTTAAACGATGCCCAATTGGCGCTAAGGGGCCTAAAGTGTGCCAAGAAAACATTCTCCACACCATTACACCACCAGCAGCAGCCTGCAAGGTGGTAACAAGGCATGATGGATCCATGTTCTCATTCTGTTTACGCCAAATTCTGACTCTACCATCTGAATGTCTCAACAGAAATCGAGAATCATCAGACCAGGCAACATTTTTCCAGTCTTCAACTGTCCAACTGGCTCGTGCAAATTGTAGCCTCTTTTTCCTATTTGTAGTGGAGATGGGTGGTACTCGGTGGGTTGTAGCCCATCCGCCTCAAGGTTGTGCGCGTTGTGGCTTCACAAATGCTTTGCTTCATGCCTCGGTTGTAACGAGTGGTTATTTCAGTCAAAGTCTATCAGCTTGAATCAGTCAGCCCATTCTCCTCTGACCTCTAGCATCGACAAGGCATTTTCACCCACAGGACTGCCGCATACTGGATTTTTTTCCCTTTTCACACCATTCTTTGTAAACCCTAGAAATGGTTGTGTGTGAAAATCCAAGTAACTGAGCAGATTGTGAAATACTAACAACCATGCCACGCTCAAAATTCCTTAAATCACCTTTCTTTCCCATTCTGACATTCAGTTGGAGTTAAGGAGATTGTCCTGACCAGGAACACACCCCTAAATGCATTGAAGCAACTGTCATGTGATTGGTTGATTAGTGACAGGCAGATTTATGGTAGAATGAAAAATTGGCTATAATTTGGAGACATAGAAGATGGAATGAATTCTCCTGTATGCAGGAGGAAGTTTGAGGCAAACAGCATAAAAAGATACTCAAAATGCCCCCTGGAGGTATTAAAAGCAGTCCATTCACCATTAATTTCAGAGAGCATTCATTGAGAGTCGGTTGACTAACCCATGCCTAAATGTCCCACTGTGCTTCCTGGTTCCATTTACATTCCACTGCCAACATGCAAAACTCAATAAAGTAATCTATGACTGATCGATTTCCTTGATGTAACTCAGACAACTCCCTCTCCACCTCCAAGTCAAAAATGTCAAAATTAATAGTCAAAAATGAACGACATAACAGGGGCTCACCAGAGTAGACAGTCGGTGGTGGTAGACGAGGCTCAGCATGCCAGTTCCCCCGCGGATGCCGGAGCAATGCTGAACGAGCAATCAGACAGGGAACAAGATACAGACCTGGAGAAATGAACACACGGATTCATGAACCGTGACACTGTTTCTGTGTG